>NC_030850.1:25355431-25386795 GCF_000208745.1 Theobroma cacao | reverse complement strand
TGTTTTTAACTAGCTTCCATCTACCATCAAGTGACTATATATTTTCACTATTCTAGTCACACTACAATGAATAACCCACCTCAACTACAAAACACTCACCGATCTAGCCACTAGCCATTCTCAACAACTTAAAAAAATCAACTAAATTTCACTACTCACATTGGTATCTTTGTAATTGAATTTCTTTCCCAAAATCTTTCAAACTATCATGAAAATCTCACTTTCTCTCTCTAGAACTTCCAATTAGTGAGAGAGTGTAATAAGGAAAGGTTTTTGAGGGTTTTTATGGTGAGAAAGTAGAAAAGCACAAAGAACTTTGGGAAAAGGTACACAAAAACATGAAAAATCAGGTTTAACTCAAGGAAATATATGGAAATTCAAGGCAAGCTTCCATTGGGGGGGGTGAGAGAACGTAGGAGAGGAAAGAGAAGAAGAAGAAGTGTTGGAAATTTGAAGAACATCCTAAAAACTTAGATTTTTATGGCTTAAGTTTATCCATTTCTAGCAAAATTGTACCAAAATGCCCTTACCTATGTCATTTTATTTTTTCCATTGCTTTTATGCAATCTTTTTACTTCTTTAACACTGAGACAAGGTCCATAAGGGTTTATAAATACTCGAGTTTATGAAAACTTAAAAATTTCAACTAAAGATGTAAAATAACCGTTTTACCCCTACCGTGAAAATTATCGGTATTTCTATCTTCTTCATTATCTTATCCTCATCCATTCATTCCTTAGGCCTACTTGGACCTTAATAACATTAGAAAACAAATTTCAGGGGTTGACCAGGAGAAATGATGAAATTACCCCTAGTTCGTGTTATCGCGTCTACTACTAGTTACAGTCAATAGGGGTCAAGGTCTCACATGAATAAGTTGGGATATTACTAGGACTTGTACATTCGGATGTATGTGGTCCTATGAATACTAGTGCTAGAGGAAGAGACTCCTACTTCATCACCTTCATAGATGACCATTCTCGCTATGGTTAAGTATATTTGCTGAAATATAAATTTGAACCCTTTGACAAGTTCAAAGAATATAGAGCGGAGGTTGAGAAACTTGTTAGGAATTTTGAGAATATGGTGCCCTGGAAAGCAAGTATATTCTCATGCTTAAATTCATTAAATTTATTTGTAATGAAAGTACATTTTGATAATAAGACGACGAGTTTGTTTTAGTAAGCATTCATTATCTAGTTATTAAGGTACCAAGATTCTATTGAGATATTAAAATACATTTGTATGAAGAGACATACATAAGAGACATGTATTTTAATTGAATCTAAAAAATTGTTCACAGCCATATAATAAAGCTAATCACTTTATTATGTTAAAGGCTGTAGTGTCCAGATTACTTCCAACGAAACGAATGTGATTCATTTCAAGGGAATGACGAGTCTCAAATCATCGAAATGGTTGACTTCGAGTAATGACACTATAACATGAACTAGAATCATGTGAGAATCAAATTTAAGTTTTATTGTTACCAATCTTGAACTCACACTTATGCATTTGCTTGTAGTAGAATTGAAATCCTGATGGATAGTGGACTTGTGTTTAATCTCTTATGATCTTTGATTTACTATGAGCATGATCATCATAAAGCGTTGATCTAGACTCTGTATTTTGGGATTATAATCGAGATGAACATCTAGGAACATATATCCAGATAATGGAGTTCATAGCATTAACATCACTTCTAGTGATTTCAAGAAGATTGGTGATTAATTTGGGCTCAGTGGATTTGTGAATTAACTACTCATCACATCTAGATACTCAAAAGATTAGATCTAGAGTATTGAATCACTAATTGGATGAAATTTGAGACTAGGGGACAAAATTGACATAAAGGGTAAAATGGTAATTTCACATTTTGTCATTGGATGGTTATGAGGGTTCACAATATAAGGTTTGCAATTGGACAACTAACAATTAATATCAAGTATTAAATTGTTTCTTGTAATTATAGTTAATCCAATAGTGCAACCATGAATCTATGGTGGAGTGATTTCATGGTTAATAAGCTTGAATTATTTTTAATGAAATTAAGAATAATTCTAAGTTTATTGGAGCTTGGAATATCTATGTTCAAATATGTTCCCCACTTAGCTTCGTAGAATTCAACTTGTTTAAGTTGGAATGCATGTTTTAATTTGTTTAATTAAATTGTGTACAAAAATGGTAGCTTTAACATATTTGTCTCAATTTAGACAAGATAAGATATTTTTTTGTCTTAATTACAGACAAGAGTTGTCTTAAATTAAGATAATTTTAGGAGGATTCTTGCAAAATGAATCTAGACATCCATGTTGATAAAATGAGACTCCATGTCCGACTATTACTCTTGTATTTATTATTAATTCTTTTTAAATAAAGATGGATAATAACAAAATAAGAGTTATTACTCAATAAGGAGTTTTATTTTATCAAGAACTCTAAATGATAATTAAAGAATTAAATTATTTATTCTTTAATTTTTATTTTGATAATTATGGAGCATGTTTGATGCTTCCCTAACTCTGAATGGATGGTCAAGATTGATTCAAAGGTGTTTCATTTTGATTAAACCTTTGAAGCAAGAGTTTTAGTAAAATGAGAAAAGATTGGAAGAAAATGTGAAAACGTGCTTTTTCTTAAAAAAAAAAAAGTTTCAGCCATCTCTTCTCTTTTCATCTTCCAAACTTTTCCAAAGAAAAGAGAATAAAATTGGTTGCCATCTTGTAGCCTTGCATTCCACACCTTGTCCACTCAAGGTTCAAGTTGAAAGTATTCTTGAAGAATAAGTGGTAAATTTATTTGGTCGAGAAATCATTCATTGGCGTGGTGGTGTCCGAAAAGAAGAATCTCAAAATAAAGGTATGGTTTTTCTTACTTAATAGATTCTTATTTTATTTTTTGATGTGATTATATTGCTTGTAATAATAATAATGTGTGTTTCCGCTTGTGCAATTGGATTGCTTGCTTCCTTTATAAAAAGAAATTTCTTTTTTAAAATCCATGCTTTACACAATCACATTAATTCACTAAGATCCTACTCCAACAATTAGTATTAAAGCAGGGATTATTGCAAGTTTGTTTCCTATATTTATTTTGCATGGTTGGCACCTTTGCATATGTTTAACTATTTTGGTGTGATCAATATATGGTTGTATGTTATGATGCATGATTCAAGGTTTTTGCCACATTAATTGTCCCAGAAAATTTTACACGTAACATTTTTCTTTTTGTTATGTAACAAGAAGGGTGGCCTATCATTACTTGTTTCCTTCTTGATTTTTTTTTATTTTTCCTTAGATTTATGTAACTAGGAAAACTGTAAAACTCGACCCTATAAACATATGTCATGACATACATGCACTAAGTAGCATGTTATTACGTTAGGAACGTTCCTAAGAATAGACGAAACTCGGTATTGTACCTAACGGTACACTTGAGTTGATTTAACCTCGAACTAGTTCAAATAGGAATCGTAGGATGAAATTTAATATTTTACAGTCCAAGTATGACTAAAAATGATTGTTCGGAGTTTGAGGGTTCATTTGGGAAAAAATTGAAAATTTTGATGTTTAGGGGTAAAATCATCATTTTGCCACCTAAGATAATAATTTGATCATGGAGTGAAATTTTTGACCAAGATTAACTATTTGGAGTATAATTTAATGATAGGAAGTGAAAATTTTCAATTTCGGCAATTTTCGAAATATAAGGGTAAAACGATAATTTTGTCACCTCGGGGTAAAAACCGTAATTTTCACCACCCAAAACTTGTCAAAATCATAGGATTTACTTATTTTTGGTATGAATAACTACGGTATGTTTAGTGGTGAAAAATTGAAGTTTAAAGGACAAAATTTTAAAACGGGCTAATGGGAAAGTGACACATGGCACTTTTTAATGATTTAATATTATTTTAATGAAAAGTCAGCCCATTTAAACCCCATATTAAGTGATGGCCGGCCATAAGGAGAGAACAAGAGAGAAAATAGATATGAAAGGAAGAAAAGAGAAAAATCAAAGGAAAACTAGAAAATTCAAAGGGGAAATCGCGTTTTTTTACCGTTTAAGCGTCTAACGGTAAGATTTTTTGACTTTAGCTTGATTTCTACCTTTCTTATGCCTTTGTTTCCATTTAACATGCTTGAGGAGAGAGATCAAAAAGTGATATCAAGGGCTGGATGAAATTCAAGGGGGAGGAATTTGAAATTTTTATTTTTTGATTTTTAGTTAAATTGATAGTTTTAGTTAGTTAAATGTGTATAGAAATCAAATTCGGCAAGAAAGCATGAAATTTTCACAATACCCACCCTTGGCTGAATGTTCAATGATGTACAATGATGATGAACTGATTTTTATTCTAAGAGAAATGAAGAGAAAATGATGAAAAATGGTTAAATGTGATAGAGAAACAAAGTGAAAAATTTACCGAATTAATGTCCCATTTTTGGTCAAATTTTCCAAGGAGGAAAGTGAGCTGATTTTGGTGATTTTAGTGAGTTATTAGCTGATATTTAATGGTTAGAAATGTTGGAGAGAAAATGAGACAATTTAGAGCTAAAATGGAGCGCGTTAGCAATTTATCGGGTAAAGTGCCAAAAATAAATTGATACCGCGTTTAAGCCATTTTAGGCTATTGCATTTCATACCATGCATTAGTATAGGATTTAAGTCAATTATATAGTGATTTAGCATCAATGTGGTGAATTGTATAATTTTTGCAATGTGTCAAGGAGGAGAGCCTTCTAGTAAAGGCAAGGAAGTCAAACTCGACGAACAGTGATCGAGGCACCTAGGAAGCATTTAGTTTGTACAAACGGTGAGTAAACCTATTATTATTGTAAATTATCTAGAGTTTATTTTTAAATGCTCTTCATGGATTTTATGAAAAGAAAATGAGATTAAAATGAGATTTTTGATGTTTTAGAAATAAATGTAACAAATAAAAATATATTGTGTTGATTATGAAATTGAGTAATTTGGAGGCTGCCAATTATTTTGAAATATATATTTTCCTATGAATGACTTATGATATATGAGTATATGTGGCTATATGTTATAATTGCATTGGGAATTTATGTAAGCTGTCTTTTACTATGCAGGCTGGGTAAATAAATAAAAGCCATGTTATGCTGTCAAAATTTTATTAAAATTGGTGGGTTTAGTTAGTGCAGTGACGGGTTTTCGTGAACTGTCTATTAGAGAGGTACGGTAAACCCGGTTACATAGTTACTCCGATTGTAGAGGCGAGGAGGGTAACTTTCGGGGTAGTGTTAGAGCTCACTTCACGTCGAACCCCCACGTGAATGTGTAACTCGGCCAACGCCAAGGAACGACTTGTTTTCAAAACTAGAATGTGTTTAACATGTAAATATCTTAACAACCTTGGTGGACTCAGTTAGATGCCTCGGCCAAGGTATCCCCGAGGATTAGTTTTTGGCTTGAGCCCTGATTTTAATAAAAGTCATAAGCCTTAACAATTGTTTTGGTAAATTACAAATATTTTATGGTTTAAGAAATAAATTGAAAACCTTATGAAATGGTTTGTAATTTGTTGTTTAAACTTGCCTCCATTTTACTCGCCTTTAGATATTTATGATAATGTTTGTTTACTCATTGGGATTGCAAAATCTCACCCACTCCCTTTCCAAATATTTCAGGCCTGTGGCAGCTTGTAGATACCCGATTTCGTCGAGGATTCCAGTTGACCCATTTGTCTCACAAACAGTAGGTTACTATCACCAACACTTGGTGTATTTACGGGCCACTTGTCATTGTAATTATTATTGTACATTATAACTTTGTAACTTATTGTATGTATGAATTTATTTTACTTCCACGTTACAAAAGATTTTTACACGTGTTTCTATAAATATTGTTTTTATAAAAATGTTATATTTTAATCAATATTTTGAATAGTAATATTTGTCTATAAATCCTTCTAAAATAATTTTGTCTTTTGATTTACTTGAGCCGAAAACGACTGGTAATTGTTAAAAACGGAATATTTAACAACGATTGCTCACGAGAAAGGCAAGAAACTGATACGTAAGCCTTGAGGGGTTCCAATTGGCATTCCAGGTAATGAGTGTCAATCGGGACGTCGCGGCGGTTATCGTGGGCCCGAGAGAGGTTATGGGTTGTGACAATTCAGTTGGTATCAGAGCTTTCGGTTAAAAAGCTTATGGTTTTGAATGAAGTTTTTGATTTTTAAAGTTCTTGGATTTAAAGTTATTTTAAAATAATTTACAATGTCAGCGTGGCCCAGTTAAGATTAGTTAGTTGCATGTAGTTGCATATAGAGTCTTGAGTCGTCTAAACCAATTTCGTTTTTTTTGTAGATCATTATGCCTCCTCGACGTGAGCTACCACCTATCACTAGATCTACCGATAGGGGAAGAGGTCACCCTAGATAGAGTCGATCGGATTCCATAGAAGAGGAGTCGGCTGCGTCTTTTTTTAGAGCAGTTCCTACTGCTGAGTTTATTGACAATCCTGTACCTCCTCCACCACCTGTTGCTACTCCTGGTGTACTTGCCATGTCACCTGAGGCAGCTCAGGCATTAGCGGCTTTCTCTCTACTCTTACGGGTCAAGCTCAGGCTGGTCTAGTTCCATTCGCTGTTTCCCCTGTAACAGCCCCAGTACCACGACCTCTTATTCCACCCCAAACACCGGATGTCTCCATTTCTAAGAAATTGAAGGAAGCTAGACAGTTAGGTTGCATCTCGTTTACTGGTGAGTTGGATGCGATCGTAGTTAGGGATTGGATTATTCAAGTATCGGAGACACTGGTAGATATGGGATTAGATGATGAGATGAAATTAAAGATGGCTACACGGTTATTTGAGAAGAGAGCCCGTACTTGGTGGAATTCAATAAAGTCTCGCTCTCCTATACTGCTAACTTGGACGGATTTCCTCCGAGAGTTCGATGGTCAGTATTACACTTATTTCCATCAGAAAGAGAAAAAGAGAGAATTTTTGAGCTTGAAACAAGGGAAGCTGACCATTGAGGAGTATGAAACTCGTTTTAATGAGCTGATGCTTTATGTACCTGAGTTGGTGAGATTGAAGCAAGACTAGGTAAACTATTTTGAGAAGGGACTCCGTAATGAGATACGAAAACGTATGATAGTGACTGGCAAGGAGTCATATAAGGAAGTTATGCAGATGGCCTTACGGGCTGAGAAGCTCGTCACTAAGAATAAACGGATTCGAGCTGAGTTTGCAAAGAGAAGAAATCCACCTACGTTTTCGGGTTAGTCTTCAAAAAGAGGCAGAGATTCGACATCTACTGCAGGAAGTACTACCTCAGCGTCTGTGGCATCCACTAGAGCTCCATCTCAGCAGTCACAGCTGAGATCTTCTAGATTTGATCGGCTAGTGATGAGTAATCGGAGGGGGACTTCAGGAGGATTGGATAGATGCCGTAATTGCGGATGATTTCATGTTGGGTCATGTAGAAAGCTTGTAACGTGTTTTCAATGCGGCCAACAGGGGCATATCAAGAGATATTGTCGTCAGTTGAGACGAGGTATAATAGCTACTTCTACTCCTCCAACTCGTTCTAGTATACCGCAGAGAGACACTTCGAGATCATAGTTTAGACAGGGCCCAGTGATACGGTCAGGCATGGAGAGTAATACCCTAGAGCAGCCATCTTCTAAACCGTAGCCTCAGATTTCGACCAGGTTTTTGCAGTGACTGAGGATGAAACCCGAGTTCGACCTAGCACAGTGATAGGTACTATGATTGTGTTTGATAGAGATGCACATGTTTTGATAGATTCGGGCTCCGATAGATCATACGTGAGCATATCATTTGCATCATTCTCAAATAGGAACCTGTCAACATTAGAGGAAGAGATTGTAGTGCATACTCCTCTAGGTGAGCGGTTAGTAAGAAATACGTATTATAGAGACTGTGGTATTAAAGTTGGGGAAGAAGAATTTATGGGTGATTTAATCCCTTTCGAGATTCGAGACTTTGATTTGATCTTGGGTATGGATTGGTTGTCCACTCATCGAGCAAAGGTGGATTGTTTTAAGAAAGAAGTGATTCTCCAGAGTTTAGAGGGAGCAGAAGTTGTATTTACGGGGGAGCGTCTAGTATTACCGTATTGTGTAATCTCGACCCTCAAAGCTTTAAAATTGGTGCGAAAGGGATATCAGGCTTATTTGGCTCACGTGATTGATATATCGAGGGAAGAACCTAAGTTAAAGAATGTCCCCGTAGTAAATGAGTTCCCTGATGTATTTCCTGATGAATTACCGAGACTTCCTCTCGATCGTGAGTTTGAATTCACCATTAACTTACTTTTGGGTACTGCTCCTATCTCTATTCCTCCATATAGAATAGCTTCAGCAGAGTTGAAAGAGCTGAAAGTACAATTGCAAGAATTAGTGGACAAGGGTTTTATACGCCCTAGTACATCTCCGTGGGGAGCATCGATTTTATTTGTGAAAAAGAAAGACTGTACACTTCGGTTATGTATAGATTACCGACAGCTTAATAGAATGACCATTAAGAACAAGTATCCGTTGCCGAGGATTGATGATCTTTTCGATCAATTACAAGGAGCTACAGTGTTTTCTAAGGTTGATCTGAGGTCTGAGTGTCATCAGTTGAGGATTAAAGAACAGGATGTACCTAAGACAGCGTTCAGGACTCGGTATGGTCATTATGAGTTCTTGGTCATGCCTTTCGGGTTAACTAACGCACTGACAGCTTTTATGGATCTCATGAACAGGGTGTTCCATCCTTACTTTGACAAGTTTGTTATTGTGTTCATTGATGACATCCTGGTTTACTCGAGAGATAATGATGAGCATGCTACCCACTTGCGTATAGTATTACAGACTTTGCGGAAAAGACAATTGTATGCAAAGTTTTTGAAGTGTGAGTTTTGGTTACAGGAAGTGGTATTCTTGGGACACGTAGTATCGAGAGCTGGAATATATGTTGATCCCAAGAAGATAAAGGTAATTTTACAATGAGAGCAACCTAAGACGGTGACAGAGATTCGTAGTTTTCTCAGATTAGTCGATTATTATAGGAGGTTTGTTCAGGGGTTTTCCTTAATAGCAGCTCCTTTGACCCGTCTAACTCGTAAGGGAGTTAAGTTTGAGTGGGATGATGTTTGTGAGAATTGATTTCAGGAGCTAAAGAACCGATTAACCTCCGCTCTCGTTTTAACACTTCCTATGAGTGGTAAGGGATTTGTAGTTTATAGTGATGCCTCAAAGTTGGGGTTGGGGTGCGTACTGATGCAGAATGAAAAAGTTGTGGCTTATCCTTCTAGACAGCTAAAGAGGCATGAAGCAAATTACCCTACCCATGATTTAGAGTTAGCAGCTGTGGTGTTTGCTTTAAAAATCTAGAGGCATTACTTGTATGGTGAGCATTGTCGGATATTTACGAATCACAAGAGTTTAAAATATTTGCTCACTCAGAAGGAGCTTAATTTGAGGCAAAGGCGATGGTTGGAGTTGATAAAAGATTATGACTTGGTGATAGATTATCATCCGGGAAGGGCGAATGTTGTAGCTGATGCCTTAAGTCGTAAGTCTTCATTGTCTTTAGTTGCACTTCAGAGTTGTTATTTTTCAGCATTATTAGAGATGAAATCTCTCGGGGTCTAGTTGAGAAATGGTGAGGATGGATCCTTATTGGCAAGCTTCATTGTGCGACCTTCGTTACTGAATCAGATCAAGGACATTTAGAGGTCTGATGAGGAGTTAAGAAAAGAAATTCAAAAATTGATCGATGGGGGAGTCAGTGAGTTTAGATTCGGAGAGGATAATGTCTTGATGTTTAGAGACAGAGTTTGTGTTCCTGAGGGAAACCAACTTAGACAGGCGATCATGGAAGAAGCCCATTCATCTGCCTATGCATTACATCCTGGAAGCACCAAGATGTATAAGACTATCAGGGAGAATTACTGGTGGTCGGGTATGAAGCGAGACGTAGCAGAATTCATAGCAAATTGTCTCGTATGTCAACAAGTTAAGGCGGAGCATCAGAGGCCAGCAGGTACACTTTAGTCTTTACTATTCCCAAGTGGAAATGGGAGCATGTAACTATAGATTTTGCTTTGGGACTGTCGTGGACACAGAGGGGAAAGGATGCGATCTGGGTGATCGTAGATCGGTTGACTAAGTCTGCTCACTTTGTAGCTGTCCATAGTACATACTGTATTGAGAAGCTAGCTCAGCTCTATATAGATGAGATTTTGAGGCTACATGGAGTTCCCGTTTCTATAGTGTCAGACCGAAATCCTCGATTCACTTCTCGATTCTGGCCGAAATTTCAAGAAGCTCTTGGAACCAAATCAAAATTTAGCACTGCTTTTCACCCACAGACAGATGGTCAGTCAAAAAGGACTATCCAAACTATGGAGGATATGTTGAGGGCTTGTGTCATGGATTTTCTTGGGAGTTGGGATAGACACTTGCCATTAGTGGAATTTACTTACAACAACAGCTTCCAGTCTAGCATTGGTATGGCACCGTACGAAGCTTTATATGGAAGGAAATGTCGTACTCCACTTTATTGGGATGAAGTGGGTGAAAGAAAGTTAGCTAGTGTGGAATTGATTAATCTAACTAATGACAAGATCAAGGTTATACGAGAGAGGCTAAAGGTAGCCCAGGATAGGCAGAAGAGCTATGCAGATAAACGGAGAAAAGATTTGGAGTTTGAGATCGATGATAGAGTTTTTCTTAAGGTTTCTCCGTGGAAAGGTGTGATTTGATTTGCGAAGCGGGGAAAACTTAACCTGAGGTATATTGGACCATTCCGAATCATTGAGAGAATTGGACCAGTGGCTTATCGATTAGAATTACCGTCGGAGTTAGATCGGATCCACAACGTTTTCCATGTCTCCATGCTTAAGAAATATGTACCAGATCCCTCTCACATTCTCGAAGCACCTCCGATCGAGTTGCATGACGATTTGAAGTTCGAGGTGCAACATGTGAGTATCTTGGATCGAAAGGATCGAGTATTGAGGAACAAGAGTATTTCAATGGTCAAAGTGTTGTGAAAAAGTGCTCAAATGGAGGAAATGACATGGGAAGTAGAGCATTAGATGAGGAATCAATACCCGCATCTATTTGTCGAATCTGGTAAGTGAAATTTTGAGGTCAAAATTTTATTTTAAGGGGGGTAGAATTGTAAAACCCGACCCTATAAACACATGTCATGACATACATGCACTGAGTAGCATGTTATTACGTTAGGAAAGTTCCTAAGAATAGATGAAACCCGAGATTGTACCTAACGGTACACTTGAGTTAATTTAACCTCGAACTACTTCAAATAGGAATCATAGGATGAAATTTAATATTTTACAGTCCAAGAATGACTAAAAATGATTGTTCGGAGTTCGAGAGTTCATTTGGAGAAAACTTGAAAATTTTGATGTTCAGGGGCAAAATCATCATTTTGCCACCTAAGATAATAATTTGATCATGGAGTGAAATTTTTGATCAAGATTAACTATTTGGAGTATAATTTAATGATAGGAAGTGAAAATTTTCAATTTCGGTAATTTTCGAAACATAGGGGCAAAACAATAATTTTATCGTCTCGGGGTAAAAATCATAATTTTTACCACCCAAAACTTGTCAAAATCATAGGATTTACTTATTTTTGGTATGAATAACTATGGTATGTTTAGTGGTGAAAAATTGAAGTTTAAAGGATAAAATTTTAAAACAGGCCAATGGGAAAGTGACACATGGTACTTTTTAATGATTTAATATTATTTTAATGAAAAGTCAGCCCATTTAAACCCCATATTAAGTGATGGCCGGCCATAAGGAGAGAACAAGAGAGAAAATAGAGAGGAAAGGAAGAAAAGAGAAAAACCAAAGGAAAACTAGAAAATTCAAAGGGGAAATCGCGTTTTTCGACCGTTTATGCGTCTAACGGTAAGATTTTTCGATTTTAGCTTGATTTCTTCCTTTCTTATGCATTTGTTTCCATTTAGCATGCTTGAGAAGAGAGATCAAAAAGTGATATCAAGGGCTGGACGAAATTCAAGGGGGAGGAATTTGAAATTTTTATATTTTGATTTTTAGTTAAATTGATAGTTTTAGTTAGTTAAATGTGTATAGAAATCAAATTCGGCAAGAAAGCATGAAATTTTCACAATACCCACCCTTGGCTGAATGTTTAATGATGTACAATGATGATGAACTGATTTTTATTCTAAGAGAAATGAAGAGAAATTGATGAAAAATGGTTAAATGTGATAGAGAAAAAAAGTGGAAGATTTACGAAATTAATGTCCCATTTTTGGCCGAATTTTCCAAGGAGAAAAGTGAGCTAATTTTGGTGATTTTAGTGAGTTATTGGCTGATATTTAATGGTTAGAAATGTTGGAGAGAAAATGGGACAATTTAGAGCTAAAATGGAGCGCATTAGTAATTTATCAGGTAAAGTGCCAAAAATAGGTTAATACTCCGTTTAAGCCATTTTAGGCTATTGCATTTCATACCATGCATTA
Organism: Theobroma cacao; assembly: GCF_000208745.1. Lineage (NCBI taxonomy): Eukaryota > Viridiplantae > Streptophyta > Magnoliopsida > Malvales > Malvaceae > Theobroma > Theobroma cacao. Next base: position 25,374,286 of record NC_030850.1, on the reverse strand, counting down.
GTGTAGTATTTAAGTCAATTATATAGTGATTTAGCATCAATGTGGTGAATTGTGTAATTTTTGCAATGTGTCTAGGAGGAGAGCCTTCCGGTAAAGGCAAGGAAGTCGTACCCGACGAACAGTGATCGGGGCACTTAGGAAGCATTTAGTTTGTACAAACGGTGAGTAAACCTATTATTATTGTAAATTATCTAGAGTTTATTTTTAAATGCTCTTCATGGATTTTATGAAATGAAAATGAGATTAAAATGAGATTTTTGATGTTTTAGAAATAAATGTGACAAATAAAAATATATTGTGTTGATTATGAAATTGAGTAATTTGGAGGCTGCCAATTATTTTGAAATATATATTTTCCTATGAATGGCTTATGATATATGAGTATATGTGGCTATATGTTATAATTGCATTGGGAATTTATGTAAGCTGTCTTTTACTATGCATGTTGGGTAAATAAATAAAAGCCACGTTATACTGTCGAAATTTTATTAAAATTAGTGGGTTTAGTCACTGCAGTGACGGGTTTTCATGAACTGCCTATTAGAGGGGTATGGGAAACTCGGTTACATAGTTACTCCTATTGTAGGGGCGATGAGGGTAACTCCCGGGGTAGTGTTAGAGCTCACTTCACGTCGAACCCCCACGTGAATGTGTAGCTCGACCAACGCCAAGGAACGGCTTGTTTTCAAAACTAGAATGTGTTTAACATGTAAATATCTTAACAACCTTGGTGGACTCGGTTAGATACCTCGGCCAAGGTATCCCTGAGGATTAGTTTTTGGCTTGAGCCCTGATTTTAATAAAAGTCATAAGCCTTAACAATTGTTTTGGTAAATTACAAATATTTTATGGTTTAAGAAATAAATTGAAAACCTTATGAAATGGTTTGTAAATTGTTGTTTAAACTTACCTCCATTTTACTCGCCTTTAGATATTTATGATAATGTCTGTTTACTCATTGGGATTGCAAAATCTCACCCACTCCCTTTCCAAATATTTCAGGCCTGTGGTAGCTTGTAGATATCCGATTTTGTTGAGGATTCCAATTGATCCCTCTGTCTCACAGACAGTAGGTTACTATCACCAACACTTGGTGTATTTACGGGGCCACTTGTCATTGTAATTATTATTGTACATTATAACTTTGTATCTTATTGTATGTATGAATTTATTTTACTTCCACGTTACAAAAGATTTCTACACGTGTTTCTATAAATATTGTTTTTATAAAAATGCTATATTTTAATCAATATTTTAAATAGTAATATTTGTCTATAAATCCTTTTAAAATAATTTTGTCTTTTGATTTACTTGAGCCGAAAACGACTGGTAATTGTTTAAAACGGAATGTTTAACAACGATTGCTCACAGGAAAGGCAAGAAACTGATACGTAAGCCTTACGGGGTTCCGATTGGCATTTCGGGTAATGAGTGTCAATTGGGACGTCGCGACGGTTGTCGTGGGCCCTAGGGAGGTTCCGGGTCGTGACAAAAACCCATGTAATTTTAATATTTCTTGATGTATTTGGTGCATCTATGGAGAAAGAAGTTCAAAACCAAAAAGAAAAAGATAATTAGGTAATATTTGGTCTCTCTATTTTTTTGACTATTAATTTTTTTTGAAAAAGGAGTTTTTCTTTGTATTTATCTTTTTTTAAAGAAAAAGAGTTTTTTTTTTGTTAAAATTCTGTTATTATAAAAATATATATTTTTTGCTATTAAAATATTTTTTTATTAAAAAACAAAAGGAAAAGAGGAGAAAATAGGGGTGGGTATGCTGCCGGGCAGCAGCACAAGTTTCTGCTAGGTGTAGCAACAAGTGCTGCCACAAGGCAGCAACCCACCCTTGGGCTCTTGGGCAACAGCCCATTAGGGTGGGCCCCCTTCCAATTTTTTTTAATAAAAATATTTTAAAAATATGTATTTTTTAAATATTATTATATATATTCTAAAAAAAATTTTCAAAATTTTTTTATTTTTGGAAAATTAATTTTAGCCTTGGATTAAAAAATATATATATATATTGTTTGGGTATTAATTAATGAGATTAATTAATTGGATAAAATAAAATTATTTTATTATATTCTCAAATTGGGTTAAAATTAAAATTAAAATTGAGGATTTTTAAATAGTCATAAAATTCAAAAGAGTGCCAAATGGATGTGATCCTAACAAGCAGCAGAAGCAAGCAAGATTGAAGAAAATTACAAGTTGTAATTTTATTTTATTTTTCTAGGATGGACATTGTCACGACCCGATTTCCAAGCCCTGACCGGCGCATGGACTCAATGGATGTAGTCCATTAAGCCCAAGCAAGCCTATATATATTATCCTGCTCATTATTCCATCAAAGTTACTAAAGTCACATTTCGTAATTTCGAACCAAAATAGCTAACCATTTCAGACTCTTGTGGCATACCAATCCAAATATACATACATTGTCTAAAATATATGTCTTAACAATTTACATAAGGTTTGTCTATACATATAAAAAAGAAGACTCAATTTCCAGCGGTGAGACTCAGATAAATGTACAGCTATTGAATGCCGAGACACCTACCAAGGGTCGAATATACATATCATCATTAATAAGCTTGAATTATTTTTAATGAGATTAAGAATAATTCTAAGTTTATTGGAGCTTGGAATATCTATGTCCAAATCTATTCCCCACTTAGCTTCGTAGAATTCAACTTGTTTAAGTTGGAATGCATGTTTTAATTTGTTTAATTAAATTGTGTAAAAAAATGGCAGCTTTAACATATTTGTCTCAATTTAGACAAGATAAAATATTTTTTTGTCTTAATTACAGACAAGAGTTGTCTTAAATTAAGATAATTTTAGGAGGATTCTTGCAAAATGAATCTAGACATCCATGTTGATAAAAGGAGACTCCATGTTTGACTATTACTCTTTTATTTATTATTAATTCTTTTTAAATAAAGATGGATAATAATAAAATAAGAGTTATTATTCAATAAGGAGTTTTATTTTATCAAGAACTCTAAATGATAATTAAAGAATTAAATTATTTATTCTCTAATTTTTATTTTGAGAATTATGGAGCATGTTTGATGCTTCCCTAACTCTCAATGGATGGTCAAGATTGATTCAAAGGTGTTTCATTTTGATTAAACCTTTGAAGCAAGAGTTTTAATAAAATGAGAAGAGATTGGAAGGAAATGTGAGAACGTGCTTTTTCGTAAAAAAAAAAAAAGTTTTAGCCATCTCTTCTCTTTTCATCCTCCAAACTTTTTCAAAGAAAAGAGAATAAAATCGGTTGCCATCTTGTAGCCTTGCATTCCACACCTTGTCCACTCAAGATTCAAGTTGAAAGTATTCTTGAAGAATAAATGGTAAATTTATTTGGTCGAGAAATCATTCATTGGCGTGGTGGTGTCCGAAAAGAAGAATCTCAAAATAAAGGTATGGCTTTTCTTACTTAATAGATTCTTATTTTATTTTTTGATGTGATTATATTGCTTGTAATAATAATAATGTGTGTTTCCGCTTGTGTAATTGGATGACTTGCTTCTTTTATAAAAAGAATTTTTTTTTGAAATCCATGCTTTACACAATCACATTAATTCACTAAGATCCTACTCCAACAAAACTAACTGAGAAGTGTGTTCTTACTCTTAGATTTGATTAAAGAGGAGAATATCTTAGTCAAGAGTTTTAGGGTTATCTAAAAGAGAATGGGATTCTTGCACAATGGACTCCTCTAGGGACTCCACAGCACAATGGGGTGTCTAAAAAAAGGAATCGAACATTATTGGACATGGTTCGATCCATGACGAATCATGTAGATCTTCCTATATCTTTCCAAGGATTTGCCCTAGAAATTGGTGCTCGCATATTGAACCAAGTTCTTACCAAATCAATTAATAAGACACCGTATGAGATATGCAGTGGGAAAAAGCCTAGCTTGTCTTATGCTAAGATTTGAGGATGTACTGCTTATGTGAAGTGTATAATGTTTGATAAGTTAAGAGCCAAATCAGATAAATATAAATTTGTGGGATATCCTAAAGAAACACACGGATATTACTTCTATAATCCCATTGAGCAAACGGTGTTTATCTCAAGGCATGCTACTTTCCTTGAGAAAGAGTTCTTAATTGAAAGAGCTAGTGGGAATAAAGTTGTACTTGAAGAAGTTCGAGACCCACAAATTGACATTCCATTAAAACTTAAGCTTGAGATTGTGACATCTGATGTACAACCATATCTCAAGAGGCACAAACACTCAAAAGGTCTAGTAGAATATGTCAAGCTCTAGAGAGATATGGATTGCTTTTAAAAAGGGTTGCATTGCTCATAAATGATGAGCCTACAACCTATAAGGAGATGATGTTTGACATCGATTATGAGAAATGGCTAAAAGCCATGAAATCTGAAATGGATGCCATTGATACAAACCAAGTATGGACTTTAGTGGATCCACCTAAAAGGATAAAACCTATTGGGTGCAAGTGGGTCCTTAAGTGAAAGACCGATATAGATAGTAAGGTGTAAACCTTTAAAGTTAGACTGGTAGCAAAAGGTTACAAAAAAAGACAAGGAATTGACTTTAAAGAAACTTTTTTAGCAATTGCTATGCTTAAATCCATTAAGATTTTGCTTGCAATTACTGCATACCATGATTACAAAATTTGGCAAATGGATGTAAAACTTGTGTTCCTTAATGGAAACTTACGAGAGAAAGTGTACATGACACAACTTGAGGGTTTAACATCCAATGCTAATGCCAATAAGGTGTGCAAACTTCAAAAGTCCATTTATGGACTTAAGCAAGCTTCTCGGAGTTGGAACATCCGTTTTGATAAAGTTGTAAAAGTGTTTGACTTCATCAAGATTGAGGATGAACTATGTGTCTATAAGAAGGCTAGTGGGAGCACCATAATTTTCCTAGTGCTCTATGTTGATGGCATATTGCTCATAAGAAATGATATACCATTGTTGCAATTTACGAAGATTTGGCTATCCAAATAATTTTTCATGAAGGATTTGCGAGAAGCAACTTACATTCTAGGAATAAAGATCTATAGAGATAGATCTAAAGGTTGCTAGGTTTATCCCAATCCACATACATAGACAAAGCACTAAAAAGGTTTAGCATGATGGAATCTAAAAAGGACATTTGCTTATGTCACAACGCATTAATCTCTTTGACGACATGTGTCCAAAAAACAAGAGGAGAGTGATCGCATGGATAAGATCCCGTATGTTTAGTAATAAGATCTACCATGTATGTGATTCTTTGTGTTAGACCAAATGTATCTTATGCTTTGAGTGTCACAAGCAGATACCAAGCTAATCTTGGTAAGGGTCACTGGATAGTTGTGAAAAACATCTGGAAGTACTTATGAATAACTAGGGATGTATTTTTAGTCTATGGAAGAGGTGAACTCAAGTTAGGGGTTATGTGGATGCAAGCTGTCAAACGGGCAAAGATGATAGCAAGTTGCAAAGTGGATATATGTTCACACTCAATAGAGGTGCAGTGAGTTGGAAGAGTTCCAAACAAGAGACAATTGTGGATTCTACAATCGAGATACATCTTTGTATCAAAGGTAGTAAAACAGGCAGTTTGGATTAAGAAGTTCATTATTGAACTAGATGTGGTTCCTAGCATTATTGATCCAAGACATTTATATTATGATAACAATGGAGCCATTGCACAAGCAAAGGAACCAAGGTCTCATAAAAAATCCAAACATGTATCGTGGCATTACCATGTAATTAGGGAGATCATTAGAAGAAGAGACATTTGCATAGAGTGTATATCCACTGACGATAATATTGTTGATCCTCTCACTAAAGCATTGTCCCAGCAGAAGCATAATCATCATGTTGAGAACATTAGCATTAAATACAGAGGTGATTAGCTTTAGTGCTAGTGGGAGACTGTTAGTATGAGGCCTGCAAGCCAATTTTTGGTCGTATGGGAATTAAATTTTAAGTTATTCATGTATGACATTTCATTAATTTATAATAATTATGAAGTAGTTCTTTATCCATAAGTTTGTAATTTAATTACTCTTTGTACTTATGTAGATACAGCCTATGGAACTATATCCGCCTTGTGAAGGAATTGTATTAGGATACAATTATGAGATCTTGATGCATCAAAGTATTGTTCCTTAAAGTTCTTGATCATTGTATTATTGAGATAGGGCATCTATAATACTCAAAAATCAGCACATGCTATGCACCTTACTTGTGATGTAAGCAACCGTTCTCATAGGTTGAAGTATAGAGACATTTGGAACTAGCATATGGGTGCTTGCCATGGGAAAGTGAGTTCACTAAACATGACCCACCAAGAGAAGTGCATTTGGTACCTCACTCAAATGTCTATGCAATACTTCTCATGTGTAAGTTGTGTAACTACTTCTTAGACTTTAGACATTAGGTTGTCTTCTATGTGGAGTACTATGCTTTGATTTCATCCCTGCGGATGCCTAACTAAATATGTCAAAATAAAATGTTTTTGGGTATAGTATGAAGCATATGAAGGCAAATGAGTGGTCAAGATAGTAATCATCACCCTAAGTGATTCAAGGGGAAATATCTCATTAGTTCTTGGTTAACATTAGCTTAATCAAATCCTTGGCAATGGTGAGTAGGAGATTGTGAAATGAGTTTCATAAGTCTTTATAAAGCTAACGATCTAATTGCAGGAACAAATATGGAGGTAAATAAAAGTAGGCATTATGCCAAGCTCTAATCATCTCTAGGATATATGATGAAGGGATAAATTACATTGATAAACTGTACACTGAAAGGTTGTCAAAGAATCCTTTGACACTCCTAACAATTGGGTGCCATGATGCATTACTAGATGTCAATCTTGGTCTATAGAATTGAATTAGTTAATTTAAAATTAAATATAATTTATTTAAATTAATTAATTAATAATATTATTATTCAATTCCATTGCGAACATATTAGGAACCTAATTGGTCACACATAAAGGTTGTAATTTCGACTAAATTGAGAGTGAGATCATTTAAGTTAGACCTAAATCAAATTCTAAGTAAAAACTACTAAGGACCTAATTAAAAGAGTTTAATTAGGCATTTGTTAAATATTATAATTGTTATAATATTAAGGACTTATTTTACAAATTTTAATTAGTCTAATAATAAAATTAAATCTAGATATAAATATCACATTAGAGCCACTCTTTTCTAAGGAAACAAAAAAAACTAATAATTTTTCTCTTGAGCGTCGCCATTCTTGATAGGGTTTTTTAGAAAACTTCTCCATTGATTCTTTGCTGGAAATCAAAGAAAATAGGACAAATTGTTGTCCATGTGCCAGCATAAGCCCCATGGCATAAAACTCTATCCTTGAGAATATTTCATTACAATTGTGTGTGCAACATTGAAGGCCAAGCATTTGAACGGCTGGGATTTTTTCACACAAGAAGGTGTTCACATTTTTCAGTATTAAAAGGAATCCAATTGATTACGATATCATTTGGAAAGGTAAAAACCTTTTTCTGATTTTCTATGATGTTTAACTTTACATTAAACAACTAAGGTGATCCAAATGTAAGAGGCATGGTTTTTTATTTTGTTTCAATTTTTGTTAATTTGCTAAATTGATGTTCTAATCATGCCATTCCTAGCATTAATAACCTTCTATTTTGCATCCAGTACCTTTTTAACTAATTAAATGTAAGACCTTTTTGCTTGTCCTTAGTATAGCACCCAGAATTATTTTAAGTGATTAAGGATCTACGTTAATCTGTTAAGACTAATCTGTCTTTATTAAAGCTCTTTCTTTTTTACTTGTTTAACCAATTAACCCATCTTGCAACTGAATAGGCATCTTGACTTGCTTTCACACAACAAATGAGTTAAAGAATTTAAGCATTCTCTGGCTCACCTAAATAATATTATTAGATACCAATGAATGAGAATGTTTAGTTATCATAAAAAACACATCAGTCAACATTCTCTCTCTCGTATTTTTGATGATGAGAAAACACTCTTAGATTGGGAGTGCAATGTCTATGTTTATATTTTATATCTATGAATAATTGAGGGATTACTCCCCCTTAATATATGCTTCTCTTTAATATGTGCTCACAAAAAATTTCAATATTTCTCAATCAAATATAAATATTTGTTATCCCATTAACCACATATATGCAGAGATTTATGAACAATCATTCAACAATGAATATAAACATAAGAACAGTCATCAATCATAGATATATCATAACTAATCCAACAATTGTTCAAAAACAACCATATAACAATAGAGAAAACACAGAATAAAAAATAACAAGATAAACACATCAGATCCTATGCTACTCCTTATCTATTTTCTCCCCCTTTTTTCACATTGAAAATGATATTCAAAACTCTCCCTTAATGAATGCATCTAGATTTTTCTTTAATCTTTAAATTAGACTTTAATAAATGGCAATCATAAGCATTTATACAACTAAGTCATACAAGCTTATAGATATAGTTCAATAACTTTAAGAGTCAAGCTTGTAACTATGAAAGAACAAATGTATGAGAGTTAAATAATTTCAAGAACTTATCAATGATCACTCAAATAATGTTCAAGCAAATTTGATCATTTTATCATAATCAAAACTATAATAATTTTAAAGGTAACATCCTAAGCTAGTAAATTATATATACATTATATATGATGTGTACATGTGCCTTAGTGTAAGCCACATAGTGGCATATACTTGAACCTAGACTAAAAGCTCTAGCGAGAATGATGAGCGTCTAGGAGAAGTTGACTCTAGACAAGTAACCTCTTGGAGAATTATGAATGTTTGATGCTGTCAAGCCTGACCTTATAAAGTACTTTCCATGTCCTTTATGTGATTGACAATATGTTTGCATACTTGGAAAGCCCCGAAAAATCGTCAAAAGTCGATATTGTACCAAATGGTACTATTAAGTTGAATTAAGCCTCGAACTAGTCTAAATAGAGATCTTAAGATGAAATTGAGAATTTTAAAACCCCATAATAACTTAAAATGATGATTTGGAGTTCAAAGATCAATTTGGAGTCAAATTGAAATTTTCATGACCTAGGGGTAATATGGTCATTTTACCACCCCGAGGTTAAGATGTGAGTGTTGGCTGGAATTTTTGACTAAGATTAATCATTGGGAGTATAATTTGAGTTTGAGAAATGAAGAATTTTAATTTTGACATTTTTTCTAGCATAGGGGTAAAATAGTCATTTTGCCACTCTAAGGGCAAAATTGTAATTTTACACCATTCAACACTTGTTTAGTACATGGAGTTTACCCAATATTATCATGGATAATTGAGAAAATTTAAGTGGTGGAGAGAGATTTCTTAATGGCTAAGTATGACACATGGACCAATAGAATGGTGACATGTGTCAAAATCTCATCCATTCATTATTTTCCTTATAAATTAGCGCAAAATCAGCCCATTTCTCACCCATATGGCTGGCCAAAGCATGAAGTGAAGAGGAAAGGAAAGAACACAAACCCTAGGTGGGAAAATTGAAGAAAAAGTGTGAGATTTCAAGGGATTAAGCTAATAAAGGTAAAATTTTATGATTTTATCTTGTGATTTACACTACCCATGCTTTCTTTTTCATTTTTCATGCTTAGAACTCAAGTTTGCATGATGAACCAATGCTGGCCGAATTTGAGAGGAGAGGTTTTGAACATTGATTTTGCTAGATTTCAAGCTAATTAAGTGTTTTTGGTTGTTTGGTAATGAAAAGTATGAAAATCTAACAAGGAATCACTTTGTTCTTCACAAACCCACAAGAGGCCAAATTTTCTAGGGAGGATATTGAGGCTGAAATTGATGATATTTCATGATATTTTGGTGGTATTTAATGATTGGTGAGGTTAGAAATTTAATGGGAAATTTTGGCATGAAAATTTGAATTTTTACCTAATGTGTAGACATGTGCGATTTATGGTTCGGACTGATATATTGAATCATATTCACAGTCATTGAGGTATTTTAAGTATAATTGGAGTGTAGAAAGTGAAAGAAATCGATTTGAAGTTAAATTAGAGGTTTTAGCCAATTACACCGAGAATAGTGCAAATTAGGTCGAATATCGTATTTAAACTGCTATTCGGACATTTTGCATCACATTTCGTGCATTCATATAGATTTATAGAGCCTAAAATAGTTTATAATAAATTGACACAATTTATTGAAATTCGTGTCACGTATGATGTATAGGTGGTGAGCCCTTTAATAAGGGTAAAGAGATTGTGCCCCGAAGACCGAGAATAGGAGTATATCGAACTCCTAGTACTGTGAGTAACCTTACTATCGTCTTAATTATCTAAAGTGATTTTTATCTGATTTTGTGAATTTCATGGAAAATGAATTAAATGATTAATTTTTTGATTTTATAAACCAAATGTGATTTAATGAAATGATTTCATAAAATTGTTTTAAAATTGAATAATGGCTTTGAAAATAGAGTAATTGCAGACCACTTAATATGTTGTAAATTTATGGTTTTAATTGATTGGCTTATGGCAATATTGGCATGAATGGTTAAATTGCTAAATGTGCTGAAAATGCATGAATTATTGATTTGCCTTGAGAGGCTATAAAAATAAAATAATTACCATGTTATGCTATTGCAAATTTTATTGTATGGTGGGTTTAGCTTGTTGTAGTGGGCTGGTTTTGTGGACTAGCCTATTAGAGGGGCACGAAACCTGGTCATATTCTTACCTCGGTTGGAGACGCGAGTAGGGTAACTCCTGAGGTATAACTTTTAGATTTCACTTCACCCCAAACCACCACTTGAGGGCGAACTCAGCCAACGCCAAGGAATGGCTATATTTTCAAAATAAAAACATGATTTATGAGTGCATAACTTTTTAATAGCCTTGGCGGACTCGGTTTGGGATAGCCCGCGGCCAAGGTATCCCTGATAACTGGGTATGAGAATGATTTTGGCACGAGCCAAAGTTTTAAGAAATTCATAAGCCATGTTAATTACTCGATTTATATGAATTGATTTTATTTGGTTGGAACAAGTTGAAAGGTGATGAATTTCAGTATGCTAAACTGTTTATCTATCTCCATTTACTTGACTTTAGATTGTTTAGATGGTATCTGTTTACTCACTGGGATTTTATAATCTCACCACCCTCCTTTTCAACCATTTCAGACCCGAGGTAGCCTGTGGATAACAGATATTGTCGAGGATTTTAGTCGGCTTTACTACTCCAAAAACTGTAGGTTTACTTCCTTTGTGCACTTTTGTTCTTTGTGGGCCCACGAGTTACTGTAAAGTAAATTTTATATCCCGGTTATCGTATTATAATACGTATGAATTTTTTTAGCTTTTACATTACAAAAATTATTTACCGATGACTCTATGAATATTGTTTTACAAGAAATTAGAATATTTTATTGAATATTTTTATTTTATTCAAATAGTTGCAATATCATTTTTAATAAATGTTTTAGACACTCAAATTTATTTTAAATCATGACATATGTGTTTTCCACTCATCTACTACATTTTTAGTCGGGTTCGAAAAATTTGGAGAAAAAATGATGAAAACGCCCCTATGAGGCGAAAATTATTTTTCCACGGTTTTGAAAGGGAAAAAGCTTAAAATTCTTTAAAAACGAGGTTTGGCGATGATTACTCACAGGGGAGATGAAAAAAAATGGTATTAAAGCCTTACGGGGTTCCGGTTGGCACTCCGAGTAATGAATGTCTACCGGGACCTCGCGACGGTTGTCACGGGCTCGAGAGGAGTACCGGGTCGTGACAGATGCCTTGGAGAATTAAGGGCATTTAGACGTGATATTAAGCTAAGTAGAATTCGAAGCTCATTAGGTGTGATCATTGATGTGCATGCTAAACATATGTGATATAAAAGGCATGATAGCCTTACTTGAGGATTTTTGTTCCGTTCAATGAGGAGAATTCCAAACATTGATTTGATTTGAGGTTGAGTGGAGTCTTATCCACTACAACTGTATTCATTGCCTACAGGGATGGTGGTATTAGTCTCGCTTATGATTCCTGTCTGTAGTGCTTTGATGTCATCCATTGAGTATCTCTAGATCATGACTGTGAGATCTCGACCTCTAGAGACTCGTAACTAGAAGTAGACGCGATAACACGGACTAGAGGTAATTTAGTCATTTCTCCTGGTGAGCCCCTGAAAGTAGTTTTCTAATGTTATTAAGGTTCAAGTAGGCCTAAGGAATGAATGAATGAGGGTAAGATAATGAAGAAGATAAAAATAGCGACAATTTTCACGGTAGGGGGAAAACGGTCATTTTGCATCTCGAGTTGAAATTTTTAATTTTTCAAGAACCCGAGCATTTCTAGACCCTTATGGACCTTGTCTCAGTGTCAAAGAAGTAAAAGGATTGTATAAAGGCGATGGAAAGACAAAATGACCTTATTAAGGGCATTTTGGTAATTCATGAGAAATGGATAAACATAAAGTATAAATATCTAAGTTTCTAGGAGGTTTTTCAAATTTCTAGCACTTCTTCTTCTTCTTCTTCCTTTCCCACGTTTTTGTAGCCCCTATAGAAGCTTGCTTTGAAACTTCCATATATTTCCTCGAGTTAACCCCGATTTTCTTGTTTTTGTGCACCCTTTCACAAAGTTCTTTGTGGTCTTTACTTTTTCACCATAAAACCCTCAAAAACCTTTCCTTATTACACTCTCTCACTAGCTAGACGTTCTAGAGAGAGAGAGAGAGAGAGAGAGAGAGAGACTATGCACATTTGTTTGGAAGCTATCGGAAGAGAATTAAGCTATAAAGAAACCTTAGGGTGAGTGATGAACTATGCTTGGTTTTAAGTTGTTAATAATGGCTAGTAATTTGGATTATGAGCTGTTTTATTATTGAGGTCGTTTATTCATTTTTAATGTGATTAGAGTAGTGCAAGGAATAGCCATTTGATATAGTTGGAAGCCAATTAGGAATGACTAGTAAAACTTAAATTAGAAACTAGTCTTTGGAGTGATATTAATGTAAATTGGATTGGTTGTGATGTTTTTGTGCGTGATAGGTTCCAACGAGGCCCCACAGCCCCATTTGAACCATTAGTGGAGGTTAGAGTCGATTAGAGGTTCAACAATACCGGTGAGTGAACTTGCATTTCAAAATTGTTTTGGAAAAATAGAATTATGTTGAGATGAATTATTAGCATGATTTTATCAAACTTTTCATTAAAAATGGGTGCTTGGGAACAAGCCCTTGATAAATTCTTTGATGTTGTAAAACGTGTGAAATGTGTAAAGAGGATGAATTCATGTGCTCCTATATTGTGTTGGTATGCATATTTGAATGTATGTTGTGCAATGATAAATAATGTTGTATGATGATAATGAGGTGTGCGAGTAAGGAGTGCACAAATGATGACATTGAAATGTGCGAGTAGGGAGTGCACATATGGTGGTATTGCCTTATGTGTGTAGGGAGTGCACAAGAGCTGAGGAAGGCGAGGTGGTATAGGTGCTATATATGATTATATCTATAGATATGTGATAGAATGTGTGTGATTATAAAATGTGATTGTATGGCATGTTGAAATTAGCATGATGAACCTTGAGAATTTTCCATTTTCTTGCAAATTGATTTTATTGCAACACCAAATGGATTTTTAGTGCAAAGGAGGTCTTTTTTACATTTAGGTGCCCTACCTCTAGCTGTTTCTTGCTGCAGCGAGAAACATACTGTTTTGGCTACCAACAACCCACTGCAGCGAGAATAAATCTTGCTGCAGCGAGAAACTCTCAGGTTTTGATGCAGTACTTTCACTTCGATAAAGATTTTGACCACCTTCCCGTACGAAATGGGAAAAGTAGTAAACATAAAAGTTGTATACCTACTGCTTATCTTTTTAATGGTCTAACAATCAGGTCAATTGGACTTCTGTAGCGAGAGATATACTAGAAAAACTGAAACACATCCAAACTAACATTATTTCTCGCTGCAGCGAGAAACATTCTGTTTTTGCGGCCTGAATCTCACTGCAGCGAGATTGAAGTTCGCTGCAGTGAGAAATTTGCTGCCATGCTTGCTACCTTGCTTGATTTTGACATATTTTTCACCCATTTAACTTCATGGATTGATGTTGGGTTTTTGCAACACTATGAGGTTATTAATCAAAGTTTGAAATGAGGGGTTTTTAGTAAGAAATTAAATCAATTGCATTGTTTTTTAAACAAGTGCATGATGATTTTCAAATTGTTCCTATAGATTGCTTGTTCCCTTCTTATGTTCACTCATTGAGTTTGTACTCACTGTTTTTAACTTCATGTTTTCAGATCAAGAGACAGGCGGTAACTAGGTCGAGGTGTCCTCATAGACTTGTATCCATCTGTTGGTAGGTATCAATGGCATTCGGTAGCTGCACCCTTTCTATGGTTGCTCTGTTGGGAGTCTAGAGTCTCTTTTTGTTGAACACACGTGCCTTGATGTAAATTGTTAAGACATGTATATATATATCTTAAACGAATAGATGTTTATATTGATTAATGTTGCCACTATGTAATGGCACGGATGACATTATTTTGAATTATATAAATGTGAATATATAGTCGATAGAAAAGTATTGACATACTCGTTAGTGAAAATTACGAAATACGATTGTTAGAACGAATAATGAAATCGATGAATGGAGTCATGTAAATAGGCTTGCTTGGGCTTAGTGGGCTACGTCCATTGGGCCCATGCGTTGGTCATGGCCCAAAATTTGGGTCATGACAAACTTGGTATCAGAGCCCTAGGTTTTAGGACTTCTTTTTGTTGGTTCAGCGAAGTGCCGGGTCTTTATGTGGAAACTTCAGTTATGAAGTGTGAACCGCGACACATTTTAAAACCAAGGGACCGCATAGATTCCCTATCTTAGAAACCACATTTTCCTTTATGTATGATTATAAAAAAATGTGTTTAATAATAGGTTTTTGCTCTTGTGTAGGTAATAATGCCACTTAAGACATCAGCCACCTCAAGACGGATGGGGGAGCAAGATGCTTCTAATGAGTTGACAGATAGGCCACGGGCATCCACCCTTAGGGGGCGAGGTAGATGTGAAGGGGCCACTAGGTCGGTGAGGGCGGATACACCTGTGAGTAGATGAAAAAAGGGACAGTCATCGGGTGATGTGGATAGACAACCAATTGGGGGCATTACCATTAAGGACTTGGCAGCAGGCCTGCAGGGAGTTAATTGGGTTGTAGAGATGATGGTAGCCTATATGGACGATATACAAAAAGTAGTGGAGGGGAGACCTACAGTACAAGAATCCCCTAGTTCCCAAGGGCAGGCTGAACGCCAACATCTTGAGGTCGAAAGGGGTCATTTAGAGATTTCTCTTCTTGATTTTCTCAAGCTTAAGCCTCCGTCATTTTTAGGGTATGATGCATCAGAGAAACCCTGGGTTTTCTTAGATAAAATGGAGAAGATTTGTAAAGCCTTGGGATGTTTCAGTGTTCGATCTGTCGAGCTAGCCACCTTCTGGTTAGAGGATGTGGTGCAAGAGTGGTATAGTTCTCTATGTAGAGGTAAACCAATGGATGCAACACCGTTGACTTAGAGTGAGTTTAGTGCAGCCTTTTTAGATCAATTTTTACCACTCAGTGTACGTAATGCTAGAGCCAGGGAGTTTGAGGCTTGGTGCAAACCTCGAGTATGACGGTGTCTGATTATGACATAAAATTCACACAGTTGTCTCGGTATGCATCTTATCTAGTTTCCATTGAGGAGATGAAGATTCAGAGGTTTGTTGATGGGCTAGGGGAGCCATTGTTTAGGGCTGTGGCATCCCGAGATTTCAATACCTACTCCGCAATAGTGGATTGCACTCAGCGGATTGAGACGAGGACCAGTGAGAGTAAGGCGACGAGGGATAGAGCAAAAAGGGCCAAGATAAAGGGTTATCAAGGTCGCAGAGATTTCAGTGGTGGCATTTCATCTTCTAGCCATCAAGGCTCACAGAGGGAATCACGGTTACCCCAACGGGGGAGTGATGTGGCTAATGCTAGTGTTGGATCAGGGTAGAAAACCTTTGGTGGGGGAAGGTAGTAAGATTCAAGGCAGAGTAGTCAAGTTATCAACCCTTGCAGTACTTGTGGGGTATGACATAAGGGACGATGTTTTCTTACTACAAAAGTTTGTTTCATATGTGGTCAACCTGGACATATTAAGAGGAATTGCCCGATGACTCATCAATCACAAGGTTTTGCTCACGGCTCCACCCAGCCAGTTTTGTCTTCTCCTTCAGTAGCTGCCTTATTTGATCGGGAGGCTAGTAGATCAAGAGGGAGAGGTGCTGTTACTTCCTCTCAGGGCAGGCCTTCTGGGTCTAGACTTTAGAGTTCCATCAGTAGGGGTCAAGCAAGGGTGTTTGCTTTAACACAGCGGAGGCCTAAACATCCAAACATCAAACGCAGTGGTATCAGGTATTCTTTCAGTTTGTAATATGAATGCTCGGGTATTGTTTGATCCTGGTACTGCCCACTCTTTTATTTCTCCATGCTTTGCATCTCGTATGGGTAAGGATTGTGTTAGGAGAGAAGAACAATTAGTGGTGTCTACTACTTTAAAGGAGGTATTTATGGCCAAATGGGAATATGAGTCCTGTGTAGTTTGAGTCAAGGACAAGGACACTTTAGTGAATCTAGTGGTGTTAGACACCTTAAACTTTGATGTGATATTGGGAATGGATTGGCTATCACCCTGCCATGTTAGTGTGGATTGTTATCATAAATTGGTTAGATTTGATTTTCTCAGTGAACCATCATTTAGTATTCAGGGGGATAGAAGTAATGCTCCAACCAGTTTGATATCGATCATGTCTACCAAAAGGTTGTTAAGATAAGGTTGTTTAGGTTACTTGGCTGTGGTAAGGGATACTCAGGTGAAGGTTGGAGATATAAGCCAAGTTTGGTGGTGAATGAGTTCATGGATGCATTTCCTAAGGAACTACCAGATTTGCCTCCCGAACGAGATTTTGAATTTTGCATAGATTTGATTCTCGACACTAGACCTATATCCATACCCCCATATAGAGTGGCACATGCGGAGCTTAAAGAGCTTAAGGATCAGTTAGAAGCTTTATTGGATAAAGGCTTCATCCATTCTAGCGTCTCACCATGGGGAGCACAGTTGCTATTTGTGAAGAAGAAAGATAGGTCGCTTAGATTGTGCATTGATTATCGATAGCTTAATAAAGTGATGGTGAAGAATAAGTATCCCCTTCCAAGGATAGATGATTTATTTGATCAATTACAAGGAGTATAATGTTTCTCTAAGATAGATCTACGATCTGGGTACCATCAATTGAGGATCTGGAATGAAGATATACCCAAGACTACATTTCGAACAAGATATGGGCACTATGAATTCTTGGTGATGTCGTTTGGGCTTACAAATGCCCCTGTACCCTTTATGGATTTGATGAATCGAGTGTTCAAGCCCTATTTGGACAAGTTCATGGTGGTGTTTATTGACGACATCTTGATCTACTCGAGGAGTAGAGAGGAACACGAGCAACATCTTAAGATAGTGCCCAAACTTTGAGAGAACAGTGATTGTATGCCAAGTTCTCCAAGTGTGAGTTCTGGCTTGAAAGTGTTGCATTCTTGGGACATGTGGTATCTAAAGATGGGGTACAAGTTGATCCAAAGAAAGTTGAAGCAGTGGAAAAATAGCCAAGGCCAACATCAGTTACAGAGATTAGAAGTTTTTTGGGTTTGGCTGACTATTATCGTTGTTTTGTGAAGGACTTCTCCAAAATAGTCGCCCTTCTAACTAAGCTGACATGCAAGGATACAAAATTTGAGTGGTCAGATGCTCGCGAGAATAGCTTTGAGAAGTTTAAGGCATGTCTCACCACAACTCTAATATTAAGCTTACCGCAAGGCACCGGGGGTTATACGATATTCTATGATGCATTGCGGGTTGGTTTTGTGATACCCCAACTTCTATAGGCTTGTAACTAAGTATAGATGTAATAATATGGGCTAGGGGTAGTTTTATCATTTTCTCTAATAAGCTTCCAGAATAAAGGTTTATGATATTTTAAGGCTTAAATAAGCGTAAGACAGTATAAATGATGTGTGTTGATGAAAACACGAAGAAACTAGAAGTTTCAACAATTTTCATAACAGGGGCAAAATGGTCATTTTTCACCTCGGGTTAAAATTTTAAGTTTTTATGAACCCGAGCATGTTTAGACCATTATGGATCTTGTCCCAGTGTTAAGAGAGCAAAAAGATTGCATAAAAGATTAGAGGATAGTAAGTTAATTGGTGGAGGGGCATTTTCATAATTTTAAAGGAAAAGATAAGATTGCCTATAAATACCTTGAATTTCCAGCAGCTTCTTGAATTTTCTAGCAGCTGGTCTTTCTCTTCCTTTTTCCTATCTCACGTTTCTTCAAACTCCATGGAAGCTTGACTTTCAAACTTCCACAACTTTCTCTCTCTAGCTCCAATTTTCATGCTTTTGGTGCACCCTTCCATAAACCCTTGTACTATTTCATCTTCTCACTTCAAAAACCTTGAAATATCTTGTTTTCATACTTTCTCTTACTAGTTGGGCATTTTAGAGAGAGAAAGAGAGAATCACTCCATTGATTTGGAAACTATTAGAAGAGAATCCAACTACAAAGGAACCCTAGGGTGAGTGATGCACCAAGTTTGATTTTAGCTGCAAAAAATGGCTAGTAATTGTGATTTATGAGTTGTTTTATTGTTTAGTATGTTCATTACTTTTTAGTGATTAAGATAGTGAACATAGATAGCCATTTAAAGTGGCAATTGAAAACTAGCTAAGAGATAGCTTTTAGAGTTCATAGTGTGTAAATT
>NC_030850.1:25341426-25354936 GCF_000208745.1 Theobroma cacao | reverse complement strand
TATATATATATGTAAATATGTGTGTTATAGGAAATTGATGGATAATGGGTTATGGTTGTAATGCATGTGAAACTTGACATGTTAAACCTTGAGAAATTGTTATGTGTTTTCATGTTGGTTTGGACCTTTTGGTAGGGTGGTTTTTCCTTTGGGAGAAAGGTAAATTTTGCATTGATGCCTTGTATTTCGCTACAGCGATAATCATTCTCGCTGCAGCCAAAAACTCTCGAATTTGAAGGGGTACACTGGCCGAAAACTCATTGCAACGAGAATGACATTGTAACTTCTCGCTACAGCGAAAGGCATTCTCGCTGCAGCGAGAAACTTTCTAATTTCTGGGTTGTAATTTTGATGCAGCGAGAAACATTCTGTTTTTGGGTAGAAATTTCACTGCAGCGAAAAACTTTCTGTTTTGGTCTCTTATCTTGTCCAATTGCTGCCCTATCTTTCACTTCTTTGCTACCATATGGGAGCATGGACTTCCAACATTAAGAATTAAAAGAGTTAAATTTAAAATGAGGAGGTTTAGTGAGAAACCCTTGGTCAGTTGAGAAACCTTCGTTCGGTTAATAACTAAATTCCAACGTCACTGCAACAAAAATTCATTCTCGCTGCAGCGAGAATGCCTTTCCACTGCAGCGAAGATTCGTTGTTGTATTTGACTTGTTTGTGCAATATTGAAGCTTTCATTCTTCAAAAGATTCGCTATATATAGGTTCATGATTTTCAAATGATTAATCACTTAAGGGCTCGATAAGGGGTTTTATTAGGAATGAACCAAATTGCATTGTTTTGAAAAAGAATGCATCATGATTTCATTAAAGATTCCTTATGGTATGCTTATTCCCTTCCTTGTTCACTCACTGGGTTTATACTCACCATTTCAAATTCATGTTTTCAGATCACGAGGCAGCTGGTAACTAGGACGAGGTATCCTTGTAAACTTGTGTCCATCTTTTGGTAGGTGTCTCGGCATTCAGTAGCTGTACAAATCCATCCGAGTCCCTCCGCTGGAAGTCAAGTTTTCTTTTTGAGATGTATAGGTGAACCTAATGTACATTATTGGAATACATGTTGTAGACAATGTATGTATATAATAAATGAGAAATGCTAATATGAGTTGGCAATGTCTATTACTATTTTGAATTTAAGTTTTGAAAAATGACTTAGCAGTTTATGATGGAATGATGAACACATCGGACTATTAGGCTTGCTTGGGCTTAGTGGACTACGTCCATTGGGCCCATGCGTCGGTCATGGCCCAGAATTTGGGTCGTGACAGGTTTAGGGTGTGTACTAATGTAGCATGGGAAGGTGATTGCGTATGCATCAAGGCAACTCAAAAGACATGAGTAGAATTACCCCGCACACGATTTGGAAATGGCAGCAATAGTGTTTGCCTTAAAGATTTGGAGGCATTATTGTATGGTGAGACTTGTGAGATATATACAAACCATAAAAGTCTGAAGTATATATTTCAGTAGAGGGATCTTAACTTGCGGCAACGTAGGTGGATGGAGTTGCTAAAGGATTATGATTGTACTATTCTCTACCATCCCGATAAGGCAAATGTAGTGGCGGATGCCTTGAGTAGAAAATCGATGGGAAGTGTGGCACATATCTCCACAGATAGAAGATTCTTGATTAGAGAGATGTATAGCTTGGAAGACATGGGTGTGCATTTGAAAGTTTTAAAGGCAAATGCATTGCTAGCACATTTGAGAGTGAGGCCTATCTTAATGGACCAAATTAAAGAAGCACAAAGTAAAGATGAGTTTGTAGCTAAGGCCTTAGAGGACCCTCAAGGAAGGAAAGGGAAAATGTTTACTAAGGGCACAGATGGAGTGTTGAGGTATGGAACTAGACTTTATGTGCCCGATAGTGATGGATTGAGGAGAGAAATATTGGAGGAAGTGCACATGGCAGCCTATGTGGTACATCCAGGGGCTACAAAGATGTATCAAGATTTGAAAGAGGTGTATTGGTGGGAAAGACTCAAGAAAGATGTAACTGAGTTCGTCTCCGAGTGTCTAGTTTGTTAGTAGGTTAAGGCTGAGCACCAAAGGCCTACAGGGCTACTACAACCATTACTAGTGCCCGAATGGAAGTGAAAGCATATTGCAATGGACTTTATAGCGGGTTTGCCTTGGACTAGTGGGGGTTATGACTCGATCTGGGTCATAGTAGATCGGTTAACAAAATCAGCTCACTTCTTTTTGATTAAAACTACATACGGGGCTGCCCAGTATGCCCAGCTTTATGTAGACGAGATACTACTGCTACATGGCATTCTTGTTTCTATAGTATCCAACAGGGGGGCACAATTCACCAGTAGGTTCTGAGAAAAGCTATAGGAAGTGTTAGGCACTAAGTTGGATTTTAGCACAGCTTTCCACCCACAAACTGATGGCCAGTCTGAACGGATGATACAGACATTGGAAGATATGTTGAGGGCCTGTGTAATAGACCTTGGGGTCAAGTGGGATCGATATCTACCCTTAGTGGAGTTTGCCTACAACAACAGTTTTCAAACTAGTATCCAAATGGCACCATTTGAAGCATTATATGGACGGAGATGTAAGTCACCCATTGGATGGCTAGAGGTGGGAGAAAGGAAACTCTTGGGGCCTGAGTTGGTGCAAGATGCCACCGAGAAGATACATTCGACAGAAGATGTTGTCAGCACAAAGTAGACAGAGATCATATGCTGATAATAAACAGAGAGACTTGGAGTTTCAAGTAGGGGATCATGTATTTTTTAAGGTCTCACCAACAAAACGGGTAATGAGGTTCGGCAAGAAAGGAAAATTGAGCCCTTGGTATATAAGACCCTTCGAGATCTTAGAAAGGGTTAGAGCAGTAGCATATCAGTTGGCATTACTACCAGACCTTTCGAATATTCACCCCGTGTTTCATGTGTCAATGCTTAGGAGGTATAACCCGGATCCATCTCATGTAATACGGTATGAGACCATCCAACTGAAAGATGATTTGACCTATGAGAAGTAACCGGTAGCTATCCTTGATCGGCAAGTCAAAAAGCTCTATTCAAAGGATGTAGGCTCAGTGAAAGTGTTATGGCGAAACCACACTAGTGAGGAGGTAACGTGGGAAACCGAGGACGAGATGCGGATAAAGTATCCACATCTCTTTAATGTATAGAGGTAAGCTACCTTATAGTTGGATTTAAATTCGGGGACCGAATTTCTTTTAGTAGGGGAGAATGTATCTCGACCTCTAGAGACTTGTAACTAGAAGTAGACGCGATAACACGGACCAGGGGTAATTTCATCATTTCTCCTGGTAAGCCCCTGAAAGTAGTTTTCTAATGTTATTAAGGTCCAAGTAGGCCTAAGGAATGAATGAATGAGGGTAAGATAATGAAAAAGATAGAAATAACGATAATTTTCACGATAGGGGTAAAATGGTCATTTTGCATCTCGAGTTGAAATTTTTAATTTTTCATGAAGCCGAGCATTTCTAGACCCTTATGGACCTTGTCTCAGTGTCAAAGAAGCAAAAAGATTGTATAAAGGCAATGGAAAGACAAAATGACCTTGTTAAGGGTATTTTGGTAATTTCATGAGAAATGGATAAACATAAAGCATAAATATCTAAGTTTCTTGGAGGTTCTTCAAATTTCCAGCACTTCTTCTTCTTCTTCTTCCTTTCCCACGTTTTTGCACCCCCCATGGAAGCTTGCTTTGAAACTTCCATATATTTCCTCGAGTTAACCTCGATTTTCATGTTTTTGTGCACTCTTTCACAAAGTTCTTTGTGCTCTTTTACTTTTTCACCATAAAACCCTCAAAAACCTTTCCTTATTACACTCTCTCACTATTTGGACGTTCTAGAGAGAGAGAGACTATCCACATTTGTTTAGAAGCTATTGGAAGAGAATTAAGCTACAAAAGAACCCTAAGGTGACTGATGAACTAGGCTTGGTTTTAAGTTGTTGATAATGGCTAGTAATTGGGATTATGAGCTGTTTTATTGTTGAGGTTGTTTATTCATTTTTAGTTTGATTAGAGTAGTGCAAGGAATAACCATTTGATATAGTTGGAAGCCAATTAGGAATGACTAGTAAAACTTAAATTAGAAACTAGCCTTTGGGAGTGGTATTAATGTAAATTGGATTGGTTATGATGTTTTTGTGCGTGATAGGTTCCAACAAGGCCCCACAACCCCATTTGAACCATTAGTGGAGGTTAGAGTCGATTAGAGGTTCAACAATACCGGTGAGTGAACTTGCATTTCAAAATTGTTTTGAAAAACTAGAATTTGTGTTGAGATGAATTATTTGCATGATTTTATCCAACTTTTCATTAAAAATGGGTGCTTGGGAACAAGCCTTTGATAAATGCTTTGATGTTGTAAAAGGTGTGAAATGTGTAAAGGGGATGAATTCATGTGCTCCTATATTGTGTTGGTATACATATTTGAATGTATATTGTGCAATGATAAATAATGTTATATGATGATAATGAGGTGTGCGGGTAGGGAGTGCACACATGATGACATTGAAATGTGCGAGTAGGGAGTGCACATATGGTGGTATTGCCTTGTGCGTGTAGGTAGTGCACAAGAGCTGAGGAAGGCGGGGTAGTGTAGGTGCTATATATGATTATATCTATAGATATGTGATAGAATATGTGTGATTGTAAAATGTGATTGTATGGCATGTTGAAATTGGCATGATGAACCTTGAGAATTTTCCATTTTCTTGCAAATTGATTTTATTGCAGCACTAAATGGATTTTTAGTGCAAAGGAGGTCCTTTTTACATTTAGGTGCCCTGCTTCTCGCTGCAGTGAGAAAGCATTTTGTTTTGGCCCCTGCAACTTGCTGCAGCGAGAAACTCTTGGGTTTTGGTGTAGTACTTTCAATTAGATGAAGATTTTGACCACCTCCCCGTCTGAACTGGGAAAAGTAGTAAAGATAAATGTTGTATCCTTGCCTCTTATCTTTTTAATGGTCCAAAAATCAAGTTAATTGGGCTTCTGTAGAGAAGATATACCAGAAAAACTGAAACACATGCAAACTGACACTATTTCTCATTATAACGAGAAACATTCTATTTTGGCCACCTGAATCTCACTGCAGCGAGAATGAACTTTGCTACAGTGAGAAACCTGCTGCCATGCTTGCTACCTTGCCTGATTTTGACATATTTTTCACCCATTTAACTTCATGGATTGATCTTGGGTTTTTGCAACACTATGAGGTTTTAATCAAAGTTTAAAATGAGGGGTTTTTAGTAAGAAATTAAATCAATTCATTGTTTTTGAAACAAGTGCATCATGATTTCCAAATTGTTCCTATCGATTGCTTGTTCCCTTCTTATGTTCACTCACTGAGTTTGTACTCACTATTTTCAACTTCATGTTTTCAGATCAAGAGGCAACCGGTAACTAGGTCGAGGTGTCCCCATAGACTTGTATCCATTTGTTGGTAGGTATCAATGGCATTCGGTAGCTGCACCCTTGCTATGGTTGCTCCGCTGGAAGTGTAGAGTCTTTTTTTGTTGAACACATGTGCCTTGATGTAAATTGTTAAGACATGTATATATATATCTTAAACGAATAGATGTTTATATTGATTAATGTTGCCACTATGTAATGGCACGAATGACATTATTTTGAATCATATAAATGTGAATATATAGTCGATAAAAAAGGATTGACATACTCGTTAGTGAAAATTACGAAATACGATTGTCAGAACGAATAATGAAATCGATGAATGAAGCCATGTAAATAGACTTGCTTGGGCTTAGTGGGCTACGTCCATTGGCCCCGTGCACCGATCATGGCCCAAAATTTGGATCGTGACAATGACTTTGATTATTCACTAATTACTTTGGTACTAAACATGATCTGTTCTCTACCAGATGTTTCGAATTTGAGCGTGATCTGACCCTCTGCCCGCTACTTCGACATTCGCATGATTTGATTCTTTACCAGTAGCTTAGCCTTGAGCTTGAAGAGTCTCCGTCGGTTAGCCATTGTACAAGATTTGATTATGTCCTAAGAAGACCACTCTACAATTTTGATCTATGATTGATATGTTATAGCCTCGAGTAGGCACAGATAAATTTGAATTGGATGTAATACTTTGGAAAATATGGTTTGCCTGCGGAAATTAACCTTGTAATGGCTTCGTGGGTAAGCGTAATTTGATATGCACTATTTATGAAGATACAGTGACATAAGTGTGATTTGTGAGGTTTGTGGAATACTCTATACAGTGACATAAGTGTGATTTGTGAGGTCTGTGGAATACTCTTAGTGATGAATGATATACCCTTACAATTTAGAGACGTTTGTTAGAATGTTATACTTGCATTGATAATGCAACATGTTTATAGATGTATATATATGTCGATGGTACTAATATATTTGATGTATCTGCATCCCTCATTGAGTGTTAGATGACTCACCCATATGTTATACCATGTGCAGATAAATAGACCATTGGGTACTGCTTGGCTAATGTCGTCCTTTGACAGACCAATGTTGGGATCCGGTAGGCATTCCTCATTTGATATGTTCACTTCACCGAGTCTAATTTTGGGTCTTCCGCTTTTGGTTTAGCTTTTGATGTATGTAGGCATGATGTGGCCATTTAAATTTGTCTAAGGATAGTAATGTACAAACCCGCTTTCATGGCCAATGTACAACTATCATGACTCAAATTTCGGGCCATGACCGACGCATGGGCCCAATGGACGTAGCCCACTAAGCCCAAGCAAGCCTATTTATATGACCTGTTCATCATTCCATCAAAAGTTGCTAAAGTCACAATTCATAATTTCAATTCAAAATAATGCTAACCATTGCCAACTCATAGTGGCATTACCAATCAAAATATACATATGTTGTCTAAAACATATATCTTAATAATTTATATCGGGTTTGTCTATGCACAACAAAAGGGATACTCGACTTTCAGCGGAGAGACTCGGGCAAAAGTACAGCTATTGAATGCCGAGATACCTACCAAGGAGATGAATCTACGAGGACACCTCGACCTAGTTACCGACTGCCTCCTGATCTGAAAACATGAAGTTAAAAATAGTGAGTATAAACCCATTGAGTGAACAAAGGAAAGGAACAAGCAAACGAAAGAAAATTTTAAGAAATCATGATGCATTTATTTTCAAAACAATGCAATTTAGTTTAATTCTTGTTAAAACCCTTCATTAAACGATTAATTGGTTGATCACTTGATGATGAAGGATCCATAGATAACAAAGAATTTGAAGAGTGAAAACTTTAGTAGCATGCAAGCAAGTCAAGTGAAATGACGGGCCCTTGCTACAGCAGAAAGGCATTCTCGCTGTAGAGTAATTTGGCTCAAGTTATCAGCTGGCCGAGGATTTCTCACTAAAACCCCTCATTTCAAACTTAATTAATTAATTCCTTGATGTTGGAAGTCCATGATCAACTATAGTGCTAAAGAAGTGAAAAATAGGGCAGCAACCAAACAAGGTAGCAAGCATAACAGAAGGTTTCTCATTGTAGCAAAATTTCCTGTAGACATCTCACTGCAATGAGAATATATTCTCGCTATAGTGAGCCTCCCAACCCGAGAGTTTCTCGCTACAGTGAGAAACAAACACCAAGAAAAATTCTCATTATGTCAAGCACAAGCCATTCTACTGCAATGACAAAATCAACTTGAAAATACTTAGGAATTTCCAAGGTTCAACATGCAAGATTTCACATACATTACAACCATATACCATATTCATAAACTTTTCATTGCATAAATATATATATATATATATATACATACATAACCACCATAACCACCACCGCCTCACCCAGCTCATGTGCAACCCCCACATCGCGCACATAGCTAGAGTCATCATGTGCATCCCCCACATCGTGCACAACTAATACCACCGTGTATCCCCCACATCGCGCATAGGCAATATCATCATCCACACTCTCGCACTCGTCATCACCGGCATGTGCTCCCCCACATCGCTCACATGCTCGGTTTTAATTACAAACAATATTACTATCAATACATATCATATATATTTAGATATATATATCAACATAACACAGGGCACATGGATTCATCACAGTCGCATTCCACAACGCAAAACATTTCATTAAAAGCTTGTTCCCATGCATATTTTAGAGAAAGATAGATAAATATTTCAATGGATTTAATCAAACACATATGCCTTAATCCCAAAATATTTTAGTGCAAGTTCACTCACCTTGGTGGGTTTGTAATTGAATTTCTTTTCAAAATTCTTCCAAGCTATTATAGAAGCTCCCTCTTTCTCTCTCTAAAATACCTAGATAGTGAGAGGAAGTATGGAAGTAAGACTTTTCAAGGATTTTAAAGTGAGAGAGTAAAAGAGTACAAAAGGTTCTATGAAAGGGTGCAAAAAAGCATGAAAATTGGAGCTAACTTGAAAGAAGTTATGGAGGTTTCAAAACAAGCTTCCATGGAGGATGAAAGAAACGTGAGATGGGAGGAAGAAGAAGAATAAGCTACTGGAAAAATGAGAAGAAGCTGCTGGAAAATGATATTTATAGCTAAAGCTTATCCAACTCCACGTAAATTACGAAAATGTCCTAAACAAGTTGGTTTTGTCTTCCTCCAATCCTTTGTGCAATCTTTTTACTCTTTTGACACTGAGACAAAGTCCATAATAGTCTAAAAATACTCAGGTTCACGAAAACTTAAAAATTTTGACCCCAAGATGAAAAATGACCATTTTGCCCCTACCTTGGAAGTCATCATTATTTCTATTTCCTTTGTCATTTTATCCTTATTTTCATCATTCATTTATGCCTTAGGCCTACTTAGGCCTTAAGATTGTTTGGAAGCATACTTCTAGGGGCTCACTAAGGAAATGACGAAATTACCGTTAGTCCGTGATATCGCGTCCACTTCTAGCTACGAGTCTATAAAGATCAAGGTCTCACAACAACCTTATGAATATTGTTAAAAATATTGTGTATGAATTAAGTACCAAGATAGGTACCTTTTATTGTATTTGAACTTAAGTTTTATTATGAATATAATTGTTGTATTATTTGATTAATATGAATATTTGTAAAGCTTGCTCGAGTCTCTCAAGCGTTGCCTATTGGACTCTTGCACCGGTCATGGCTCCCCGATTTAGGTGGTGACAAAGTTGGTATCAAAGTGTTTAAGTTCTAGAGTATCCTAGGTAATTCTGTATCTATCAACGATGTCATGCCCAGGAACCTCCTTCGAGCCCACGACAACTGACGCGACATCCCGATTTACACTCACTACCCGGAATGCCAATCGGAACCCCACAAGGCTTACGTATCAGTTTCTTGCCTTTCCTGTGAGCAATCGTTGTTAAACATTCCGTTTTAAACAATTACTAGTCGTTTCTGGCTCAAGTAAATCCAAAGACAAGATCATTTTAAAAGGATTTATAAACAAATATTACTATTCAAAATATTGATTAAAATATAGCATTTTTATATAAAACAATATTTATAGAAACACATGTAAGAAATCTTTTGTAACGTGGAAGTAAAATAAATTCATACATACAATAAGTTACAAAGTTATAATGTACAATAATAATTACAATGACTAGTGGCCCGTAAATACACCAAGTGTTGGTGATAGTAACCTACTGTCTGTGAGACAGAGGATTCAACTGGAATCCTCGACAAAATCGAGTATCTATAAGCTACCACTGGCCAGAAATATTTGGAAAGGAGGTGGGTGAGATTTTGCAATCCCAATGAGTAAACAGACATTATCATAAATATCTAAAGGCGAGTAAAATGGAGGCAAGTTTAAACAACAATTCACAAACCATTTCATAAGGTTTTCAATTTATTTCTTAAACCATAAAATATTTGTAATTTACCAAAACAGTTGTTAAGGCTTATGGCTTTTATTAAAAATAGTGCTCAAGCTTAAAACTAGTCCTCGGGGATACCTTGGTCGAGGCATCTAACCGAGTCCACCAAGGTTGTTAAGATATTTACATGTTAAACACATGTTCGTTTTGAAAACAAGCCGTTCCTTGACGTTGATCGAGTTACACATTCACGTGGGGTTTCAACGTGAAGTGAACTATAACACTACCCCGGGAGTTACCCTCATTGCCTCTACTACCGGAGTAACTATATAACTAGGTTTACCGTGCCCCTCTAATAGGCAGTCCACGAAAACCCATCACTGCAGTTACTAAACCCACCAACTTTAATAAAATTTCGACAGTATAACGTGGCTTTTATTTATTTACCCAGCCTGCATAGTAAAAGACAGCTTACATAAATTCCAATGCAATTATAAAATATAGCCACATATATTCATATATCATAAGCCATTCATAGGAAATATTTTTTTTTTCAAGACAATTGGCAGCCTCCAATTACTCAATTTCATAATCAAAAGTTTCTTATTTTAGATAATCAACACAATATATTTATTTGTCACATTTATTTCTAAAACATCAAAAATCCCATTTAAATCTCATTTTCGTTTCATAAAATACATAAAGATCATTTAAAAATAAACTTTAGATAATTTACAATAATAATAGGTTTACTCACCGTTTGTACAAATTAAATGCTTTCTAGGTACCCCGATCACTGTTCGTCGGGTACGACTTCTTTGCCTTTACCGGAAGGCTCTCCTCCTAAACACATTGCAAAAATTACACAATTCACCACATTGATGCTAAATCATTATATAATTGACTTAAATCCTATACTAATGCATGGTATGAAATGCAATAGCCTAAAACGGCTTAAACGCGGTATTAACCTATTTTTGGCACTTTACCTGATAAATTGCTAACGCCCTCTATTTTAGCTCTAAATTGTCCCATTTTCTCTCCAACATTTCTAACCATTAAATATCAGCCAATAACCCTCTAAAATCACCAAAATCAGCTCACTTTCCTCCTTGAAAAATTCGGTCAAAAATGGGACATTAACTCGGTTAATTTTTCACTTTGTTTTTCTATCACATTTAACCATTTTTCATCATTTTCTCTTCATTTCTCTTAGAATAAAAATCAGTTCATCATCATTGTACATCATTGAATATTCGGCCAAGGGTGGGTATTGTGAGAATTTCATGCTTTCTTGCCCAATTTGATTTCTATACACATTTAACTAACTAAAACTACCAATTTAACTAAGAATCAAAACCTAAAAAATTCAAAATCCTCCCCCTTGAAATGCGGCCAGCCCTTGGTATCACTTTTTGATCTCTCTCCTCAAGCATGCTAAATGAAAACAAAGGCATAGAAAAGGTAGAAATCAAGCTAAAGTCGAAAAATCTTACCGTTAGACGCATAAACGGTCGAAAAACGCGAATTTCCCTTTGAATTTTTTACTTTTCCTTTGGTTTTTCTCTTTTCTTCCTTTCCTCTCTATTTTCTCTCTTCTTTTCTCCTTATGGCCGGCCATCACCTGATGTGGGTGAAAATATTAAACAATTAAAAAGTGCCATGTGTCACTTTTTCATTGGCCCATTTTTAAAATTTTATCCTTTAAACTTTTATCTTTCACCACTTGAAATACCATAGTTATTCATACCAAAAATAAATAAATCCTATGATTTTGACAAGTTTTGGGTGGTGAAAATTACGATTTTTACCCCGGGACAAAAAATTACCGTTTTGCCCCTATGTTTCGAAAATTATCTAAAATTGAAAATTTTCACTTCTTATCATTAAATTATACTCCAAATAGTTAATCTTGGTCAAAAATTTCACTCTATGATCAAATTATTATCTTAGGTGGCAAAATGACGATTTTACCCCTGAACATCGAAATTTTCAATTTTTTCCCAAATGAACCCTCAAACTCTGAACAATCATTTTTAGTCATTCTTAGACTGTAAAATATTAAATTTCATCCTACGATTCCTATTTGAACTAGTTTGAGGTAAAATCAACTCAAGTGTACCGTTAGGTACAATACCGAGTTTCGTCTATTCTTAGGGACTTTTCTAGCGTAATAACATGCTTCTCAGTGCATGTATGTCATGACATGTGTTTATAGGGTCGAGTTTTACAAACAAAGTGTCAGAATTAGTGTAAAGTCTTATTCATGATTTATAACTACAGCACAAGTCATGAGCGGGAGACTGCACGAACTCTTAAATTTTTAGTAAACTAACCCCCATTTTTGGAGCCATGAATTTTGGAAATTTTGGAATTTTGAACGTGGTGTTACTTTGTGTGAGACCTCAACCCCGATAGGCTCATAACTACGCATAGACACAACAACACAAGCCAAGGATAGTTTCGTCATTTCCTCTAAAAAGCTCCTAGAAGAAGGTTTTATGATATTTCAAGGTCTAAATAGGCATAAGACCGAATAAATAATGTGTAATGATGAAAACATGAAGAAAACTAAAAGTTTCGATAATTTTCACAACAAGGGCAAAATGGTCATTTTGCACCCCGAGTCAAAGTTTTAAGTTTTCATAAACCCAAGTAGTTTAGATCATTGTGAACCTTGTCCCAGTGTCAAAAGAATAAAAAAAATTACACAAAGGATTGGAGAAGAACAAGTAAACTTGCTACAGGGCATTTTCGTAATTTCAAGGGGAGTTGGATAAGTATGAGCTATAAATATCTTTCTTCCAGCAGCTTCCTCATTCTCCAGCAGCTTTTCTTCTTCTTCTTCTTCTTCCTTCTTTCTTCTCACGTTTCTTCATCCTCCATGGGAGTCCTCTTCAAGCTTCCATAACTTTCTCTCTCTAGCTTCAATTTTCATGCCTCAATGCACCTTTTCGTGAAATCCTTGTGCTCTTTCACTCTCTCACTTTAAAACCCTTAAAAAATCCCACTTTCATACTTTCTCTCACTAGCTAGGTGTTTAGAGAGAGAAAGAGAGAGAAAAGCTCCCATAATAGCTTGGAAAATTTATTGGAAAAAATTTCAAAGTTTCAAGCTACCAAGGTGAGTAGGGGGTGTCAATTTTAAAAATTTTCATAAATATATGCCTATAAGTATGATTTATTTTAATTACGAAAATTATGGATAGCATGTGCTGGTAGATATTTTAGGGAATTGTGAATGTTTGTAGTTGAGGTTGTCCACTCATTTTATAGTGATTAGGGTAGTGAAAATAGATAGCCATTTAAATGGCAATTGGAAGCTAGCTAGGAAAAAGATTTAGACTTTATAAGTATGTGAATTGACAAATTGGTGATGCTAATGTGATGATAGGTTCCAACGAAGCCCCATCATCCAATTTGGACAATTAAGGAAGTTAGGATCGGCTAAAGGCTCAAATAATACCGGTGAGTGGATTTGCATTTCAAAATTTGTTTTGGGAATGTGAATGTAATTGTACAAACATTTGAAAGATTTTATCCAGCTTTTCTTTAAAAATGTACCTTGGGAACAAGCCTTTGGTGAAGTGTTTTTATCTTGTGAAAATGTGCTATATAAATGGTTTATGTGTTATCACAATATGATGATATGTATAATATGCATTGGGTGTTTCTTTCGTATGTTGATGTGGAC
>NC_030850.1:25332093-25341157 GCF_000208745.1 Theobroma cacao | reverse complement strand
ATATATATATATATATATATACATATATAGATATGTGTGTCATGGAAAGTTCATGAATATGTATATTGTTGAAATGCATGTGAAATTTGACATGTTAAGCTTTGGGAATTTATATGTGTTTCATGTTGCATTTGTCATGTGAACAGAGTAGCCTTTTCTTGAGTAAATGGGGAATTTTTGCTGGTGCCCTGTTTCTCGCTATAGCAAGATTCATTCTCGCTGCAGCGAGAAACACTCAGGTTTTCAAGGGTTTCACTAGACATAGTTCTCGCTGCAGCGAGAAAGTTTGTGTTTTATGGCTTGAATCTCGCTGCAGCAAAAAACTTTCTGTTTTGCTTAGTATTTTTATCGATTGCTGTGCTATTTTCCACTTCTTCGGTACCATAGTTGAGCATGGACTTCCAACATTAAGGAATAAACAAATTAAGTTTAAAATGAGGGGTTTTGTGAGAAACCCTCGGCCAGCTAAGAAACCCTTAGCCAGTTGATAATTTAAGTCAAATGTCGCTGCAGCAAGAATGCCTTTCCACTACAGCGAGGACCCGTCGTCTACTTGACTTGAATTGCATGAAAGTTATTAAAGTTTTCATTCTTCAAATCTTTTGTTGAGCATGGACCCTTTACATAAAGTGATTTAATCAATTAGGGTTTTCCTGAGGGGTTTTGATAAGCACTAAATTAAATTGCATTGTTTTGAAATAAGTGCATCATGATTTTTAAATCCTTCCTTACTGTTGCTTGTTCCCTTCCTTGTTCACTCACTGGGTTTATACTCACCATTTTCAACTTCATGTTTTCAGATCACGAGGCAGCTGGTAACTAGGTCGAAGTGTCTTCATATATTCGACCCTTGGTAAGTGTCTCGGCATTCAGTAACTGTACATACGTTTGAGTCTCTCCGCTGAAAGTCGAGTACTCTTTTGTTGTGTATAGACAGACCCAATGTAAATTATTAAGACATATGTTTAGACAACACATGTATATTAGTTAGTAATGCCATTATAAGTTGGCAATGAATAGCATTAACTGGATTCTAAATTATGAAATGTGACTTTAGTAATTTGATGGAACAATGAGTAGGATAATATAGCTAGGCTTGCTTGGGCTTAGTGGGCTATGTCCATTAAGCCCTCGCACCGATCATGGCTCGGGATTTGGGTCGTGACATTTCATCTTGGTACAGGATGTCATTTAAGACAAGAGCTGCCTTAACGGCCACGAGTGAGCAAAATGCCTCGGATGAGCTTATTATGAAATCACAAGCATATTTTTCTCGAAGTAGTGGAAAGAATAGAGCGGCTAGATGCGCTCAAAATGTGGATCTCAGTGAAATGTATCTTAGTGATGAAAATGTGGGAGCTGGGGATGACTACCCTATAGAAGGAGGTGTCGCCCGAGAGGATTTGGCAGTAGGGTTGCAAAGTTTGGCTCACGAATTTACTGAATTTCACAATAGAGATGGGGCATATTCTAAAGAATGGGTTGATTTTTGTTTACAAGATCTGGACTATGTGCCTTAGTGTAAGTAGCAAAGTGTAACGACCCACTTCTACTGCTGTTACCGAAGAACAAGTCATGCAGGTCAGCCCACACAACCTGGTAAGCCTTTTATGTTTCAGTCAATTTACTAATTAAAATTCTTATCTTCAATTCACCATTCAAACTTCAAATATTTCTTGAAATATGACAACCATAATAATAATAAATATGTCTTAAGATAGCAAGAATTCTTCACCACATGTGAAATTTCATAATAGAATTTACCAAATACTTATACATCACGTTTTAAATGATACCACTCTAAATTTAACATTGTAACATCCAAGGGTCTTGGCCCAAATTAGTTTTAAATACAACATTTCTTTAAATTGAAAATGACTCAATGACTGGACAGTGAAATGACACAAGGGAAAGCTAGAAGATACCATTTACCTACATAATTAGAGAAAAGTATCCTCGCCAACAATGTCCCCAACTATTTATTTATCTGCATAATAATATATGTGAGTGAGTCTCACGGGCTCAATGATCATCAACTCAGTGAGAAGGCGGGGATGGGAAACAAATATAAAGGTGGAATATTTATAAATCCAAGAATAAACGATGAAAATATAATCAATTAAACTGAGAGATTTTTATGCTTTACAAGTCTTAGAAAATAATAATTCATAAGTAAACACATATGGAAATGGTTATAATTAGTATGCTTGAAAATCTTTCAGCTTTAGTACCTTTTCAACGGTAAATCCAATGGCAAGTGTAAAATGAGTAATCTCAAAGATAAAAATGCAGAATAACCAATCACCTATGAATACGTAAATCTCACTTGCCATGTAAAAACAAATTTCAAGTATTAGTGCCATGCCATGTTAAACAAAAATCAATAAGTGAGCACTAACCTCGGGTAGGTCTAGTATAGCCCTTAGGCTTACTCTCTCATGTCAATAACATCATCACTTATTCATGGGAACTCTTCATGTCACCAAATATAAATTGGGACTTGAAGTTCCCTTTTTACTTACTTATGGAAACTCCCCACGCCATCAAATATAAATCAGGGCTTCAAGTCACCTTTTACCTACTCGTGGGAACTCCCCACGCCACCTAATATAACTCAAGGCTTCAAGTCCCCCTTTATAATCAAATATCAATCATCAATAATCACTGCTTTGTGTACAAAGACCACACTAACCTGGTGTGGTAATAGGTCTTACCCCCAAGTATCTCAATCACGTTAAAAAAAACATCACAATTTAATGCATTTGTAAAACATAATAGATCATAAACAGTGTAATCATAAATAAAATGTTATGCATAATTTATCTCAAAGCATGGCGTATCTATCAAAACAACATGCTAAGTGAAATCGAGAATTCGAACATTAAATCTCGCGATTCAAGTAATGGCCATTGGCCTAAACACCACCTAAGCTTGCACGGCAAATTTTGAAGTGAAAAGCTTATCAAAGGTTTGTTTCCCTATCTTAAAAAACATGTAAGTACATACATGATATAATATAAAGAAAACGAATTTAAAATCCTTGTCACAATCACAATCAACCTAAAGCTTTCTACCAACTCTTGCTTTCCATAATTTCATTCCTAAACATCAAGGTTAATATATATAGATAATATATTTCAAAAGCTATAGTTTGAAATTTAGCACCCACTCACCTCAGGTGATGGGATTTTGCACTTATTTACTAACCACTCCTTTGTAGTTTTACTTAAATTCACCAAGTGATTTTTAGCAAGCTCAATAAACATCACTCGAGTATTAGAAGACTCAAATGCCTCAATTTTAACCTTGAATGCACAAGTTCCAACCATTCCTAGTAGTCCACATTACGCATCCACTTGGCACAATCTTTAATGTTATTCAATTTGTACATTTGGCCAGTAAATAACTAGTAACAAAATCTCAAGTTTCAACCAATCATTCTCACCTTCTAGACTCACCAATCGACCCTTAGTGCTAGGTCTTGGGTTTGGCAATTTTCGACAACTTCTTCTTCTTTGAATTCCTTGCAACAAAGTATATTAATTTACATGGCATTCAAGCTCAACTTCAATTATTTCTTACTAA
This sequence comes from Theobroma cacao, assembly GCF_000208745.1. Taxonomy (NCBI): domain Eukaryota; kingdom Viridiplantae; phylum Streptophyta; class Magnoliopsida; order Malvales; family Malvaceae; genus Theobroma; species Theobroma cacao. Next base: position 25,337,572 of record NC_030850.1, on the reverse strand, counting down.
CTTCTAACTAGTATTTCAACATTAAAACCAAACTTCACTTCAACCATATCCATTTTTCTTACTTTCAAGAACCAAATAACTCCTACCGAACCTTTAATTCCAAATCCAAACCTCAAATTCCATATTCCAACAAGTTGTTTCTTGCTTTATCACGTCTCCCAACAATAAATATTTGAAAGATATTTAATAATTTCAATACCATTCTATCGTACACATTTCTAGCAAATAGATTCATAGCACAAGTTGTATAATTACTCATCATTTATGAATCCTAACATTTAGACATTTCATTTCACCGTTAACTACAAATTCAAGTTTAACAACTAATATCCATTTACTTTCATAACCTCTATATAACTCACATACAAGCATTACATAATGTATAAAGATTGGACATGTCAAACTTATTTATTTCTTATACATACAACTCCACCAATTGCTATATAAAACATTCTTTTCATAATTCTTCTCAACTAAGCTTAATACCCTTTTTAACAAATTTTCTCAAGCTCATGATAATTTATTTATTTATAGCTTAACCTACCTAGGTAAGCTTATTTAAATAAATCTCATTTCCATTACAGAACATGACTAATAATTCTCCAGCTCCATACATAATCTCATTAATACTATCTAACAATTTATTTTTTAACCTCAATTCACCATTTCAACAATATAATTCATTTGTCCCTTATCTCAAGGAATGAAGGTAGCTTGACATCCAAATCCCAATTTTCAACTTACCAAGTGGGAGTGACTTGCAAACACAAAAATATAATTTTAAACTAATTAATTTGATTTCAAACCGCCAAACAAAATGCTTTCTCTTAACTCAATTACTCTTAGAAGCTAACTATCTGCAATAAACCTTTACTTTCAAATTTCAAAGCAACTTTCTAGTAGTGATTCTCCTCCTTAATTAACTTCCTAATAATAATTTATTCAGCAAAATCTACATATCTAAAACAAGTCTAATATATCCCTTTATATCAGTACAAAATCAAAACCTAAGTTTCCACATTCTAGCTTGAAACTTTTACCTTTAATAACTCTAATTTGTTGTTTCCTCAACCTCCATTTTAAGCTTTCCAACTCGAGCCTTCTTCTTACTGCTATAAGAATTAAAACAGTCTAAAACTCTTGACTATTTATGCTTTGAGTGTAACAAAGAGGGGTAATTAAGGTTACTTTGGTGGATTTTATGAAGCTTAAGCCCTAGTCTTTTACTAGATTAGATGTAGAGGAAGATCCGTAGAGATTTTTAAAAGATATGGAATGCATATGTTCTACATTGGGATGCTCCACTTATTAGTCAGCAGAATTGTTGGGATTCAGATCGAAAGATATGGCTCAAATATGGTTTGTATCCCTTAAGAGAAGTAGACCATCTGGTTCAACCCTGATAACATGGGAAGAATTTGTCCAAGCTTTTCTAGATTGCTTCTTGCTTAAGAGTGTTAGAGATGCAAAGGCACAAAAGTTTGAGACTTTTGCTCAGACTCCAAATATGTTGGTGACAGAGTATGATGTCTGATTCACCGAACTATCAAGATATGCTCCTAATTTGGTCCTAACTGAGGCAAAAAAGATCAAGAGGTTTGTCAGGGGATTGATTGAGTAGCTATTTAGAGTTCTTGCCACTCAGAGATTTGCCTCCTGTGTGAAAGTTGTGGGTACGGTCAAATTGATTTAGATCGAGAGAATGAAAACTAGAATAAAAAGGAATAAGGGTTGAAGAGCTCGAAAACAAGGCCTATACGGCTAAAGAGATTTTAGTGCAACTAGAAGTCTAATAACTATACGCCATTAGAGCCGTGAGAGAACCACTCCTACATGTAAGCCACTAAGGAATAGTGATTCATTTAGCCCATCTTTTAGACAAGAGCAGTCTAATGGAGCATCTAATTTGGGCCTCAAGCAGAGGGGTGTTTTATGTAATTATTGTGGGAAAGCACACGATAGACCATGCCACAAAATAGTTGGGTTATGCTTTGGTTGTGGCCAATTTGGAAATTTGGTGAGAGATTGCTTGAGATAAAGGCAGTCGTCAAAAATTGACCATGGATATGTGCAACCAATTGCCACCACCTCGCCTAGAATGACACCATTTGTGAACAATGTCAGTGGTGATAAATGCAAGGGAATAGCCTCATCATCTTAAGGTAGATCAACATAATTAGGTAATGAAAATAGAGGTCCAGCAATGGTGTTTGCTTTGACACCATAAGATGCTCGGACTTCAAATGTAGTAGTCACACGTACACTTTCTATTTGTGGTACCAAAGCATTAGTTTTGTTTGATCCTAAATTGACACATTCTTTCGTGTCACCCTACTTTGTACCAAAGCTGGATCGATTTTGTTGTAATCTAGAAGCACCATTGATTATAACACTTCCTTTAGAGGAAGTTTTTATGGCTGAATATGTGTACAAGTCATGTATGGTCCGTATTAAGGATAAAGACACTATGGCAGATCTAGTGCTGTTGTTGACTTTGGAGTTTGATGTAATCTTAGGGATGGACTAGTTAGTGTCCTATTTTGCTAAAGTGGATTGTCATTATAAACTTGTGAAGTTTAAGTTTTTAGGAAAAACTTCGTTTGTGATTTATGGGCACGATAGTCCAATGTTTGCGAAAGTCATGTCAGTGATGGCTGCTAGACGTCAGTCAAGGCAAAGAGGCCAAGGACATTTAGCGAAGATGAGAGATGTCTTGATAAACGATGGAAGTGTGGATGACACACCAATAGTAGGTGAGTATTTGGATGTATTTTCAAATGAGTTACCTGGATTGCCTCTCGAGAGGGAGATGAAATTTTGTATTAATTTTGTTCAAATACGAAGCCAATTTCTATACCTTCGTATTGAATGACACGAGTCGAATTAAGAGCGCTTAAAGAGCAACTAGAAGATTTATTGAATAGTGGTTTCATTCGCCTTAGTGTTTCACCTTGGGGAGCTCTGGTGCTATTTGTGAAAAAGAATGATAGTAGCCTTCAATTATGTATTGACTGCCAGCAACTTAATAAAGTCACCATAAATAATAAGTGTCCACTCTCAAGAATAGATGATTTGTTTGATCAATTGCAAGGTGCTATGTGCTTTTCTAAGATTGACTTACGTTTTGAGTATCACCAATTGAGAATACGAGAATGTGATTTACCTAAGACAATGTTTTGCACATGCTATGGGCACTATGAATTTTCGGTGATGTTATTTGAACTCACTAATGCCCCAATAGCCTTCATGGACTTAATGAACAAAGTATTTCGGACGTATTTAGATAATTTGTGGTCCTATTTATAGTCGACATATTAGTGTATTCTAAAAGCTCGAAAGAACATGCATAACACTTAGGAATCGTGCTTTAAAAGCTAAGAGAGCAAAGATTATATGCTAAGTTTTCAAAGTTCGAATTTTGGTTGAATAAAGTTAGTTTCTTAGGTCATGTTTGTCTGAACAAAGGGTGCAGGTTGATCCTAGTAAGATAGAAGCTGTGGAGAATAGGTCTATGCCAACGTCTGCAATGAAAGTTAGAAGTTTTTTGGGTTTAGTCGGGTATTACAAATGTTTTATATAAGAATTTTCTAAGATTGCATCCCTTTTGACTAGATTGACTAAGAAAGGAATTAAATTTGACTACTCTGATGCATTTGAGGCTAGTTTTCAAAGGCTTGCATCTTGTCTCACTTCTACGTTTGTATTAATCCTACCATGTGGATTAAGAGGCTATACTATGTATTGCGATGCATCACGGATTGGATTGGGTTACGTGTTGATGCAACAGAGAAAGTTATAGCATATGCCTCCTACCAATTTAAGAGACGAACAGAACTACCTTATGCATGATCTGAAAATGGCTGTGATCGTATTTGCTTTAAAATATGGCACCATTAACTCTATAGTGAGACCTACGAAATAGATATTAATCAAAAGAGTTTGAAGTATGTATTTCAGTACAAAGATTTGAACTTGAGATAGCATAGGTAGTTAGAGTTTTGAAAGACTATGATTGCACCATACTCTACCATCCCAACAAAGCGAATGTTATGGTGGATGCCCTAAGTCAAAAGTCGATGGAGAGTTTAGCACATGTGGTAGTAGAGAGACGATCTTTGGTACAAAACCTATACGATCTAAGCAATATATGAGTGCATTTTAAGGTTAATGATTCTAATGCCTTAATGGCACATTTCAGAGTCCTCCCAATAATATTAAATAGGATTAAAGATGCCCAAGATCGAGATAAGTCTTTAGTGAAAGTCCTTGGAGACATGAGCAAGGATAAAGCCCAAGATTTTATTTACGACACTGATGGTTTACTTGGGTATTAATAGCGAAGTTACATGCCGAATTTGGATGGTTTGAGAAATGAGATATTGGAAAAGGCTCATATTGCAACCTATGCGATACATCCAGGAGCCACTAAAATGTATCATCATTTAAGGTTAGTCTACTGGTGGCTAGGGTTAAAAAGAGACGTAGCCGAGTATGTCTCTAAATGTTTGGTTTGTGAACAAGTGAAAGCTGAACATCAGAGACCTTCAAGACTATGACAACCGTTACAATACTTGAGTGGATGTGGGAACATATAACAATGGACTTTGTGACAGGTTTACGATGAGCTAGGGCGGGCTATCATGCCATTTGGGTGATAATTGATCGGCTAATTAAGTCAACTCACTTCATGTCAGTCAAGACCAAGCATAGAACAGCTCGGTACACTTAAATTTATATTAATAAGATTGTGCGGCTAGATGATGTTTTGGTAATGATAGTGCCTAATAGAGGACCGTAGTTCACTAGTCAATTTTGTAGGCAACTGCGAGAAGCCTTAGGCATAAGATTGAATTTTAGTATGGCCTTTCATCCACAAATGGATGGCCAATTCGAGTGCAACATTCAGATGCTCGAGGATATGTTAAGAGTGATTGTGCTCAACTTTGGAGTCTCATGGAGTCATTACTTGCTTTAAGCCAAGTTCGCTTATAACAACAATTATCAAGCCATTATTAGTATGGTGTCGTGTAAGGCTTTATATGGTTGAAGATGCAGATTGCCTAATTGTCATGACCCGATACTCTTCTCGAGCCAGTGACAACCATCGCGATGTCCCGATAGACATTCATTACCCTGAATGCCAACCAAAACCTCGCAAGGCTTAATATCAGTTTTCGCACCTCCCCTGTGAGCAATAATTACTAAATATCATATTTTAAAAGATTATAAGCTATTTCCAAAGCAAAACAATAATAAAAAAATATTTTCTGTCTCACAAGGGCACTTTGGTCATTTTTTTAAAAAATTTTGAAACCTACTGAAAATATAATATATAGGGGAAAATACACATTTCATAACTAAAAACAAGTTTTTATGTCTAAAATATTCATTTAGGGTGAAATTGTAGCTAATAGAATAAAATAAAAAAATTAAATGAAATATTCCATTTTCTTATAAAACAATATTTATAGAACTCTGC
>NC_030850.1:25318408-25327807 GCF_000208745.1 Theobroma cacao | reverse complement strand
CCTTTTGTTCTTGCCTTGGCCGGCCAAGAGAAATGAGATGGGAGAGTTTTAGTTGTGTTTATAAAGGAAAATATAATAATATTAAAGCTTGACACTTGTCACCATGTGCTTGGTCCATACATAAAACTTAATAATTAAGCATTTCTTCTCCACCACATGAAATCCCTCAATTATCCAAAGTATAAAATGAAGTTCATGGGTTTGACAAGTGTCAAGGTGGTGTAAACTTTTAAAAATTCTAATTACGTCCTTGTGGACACGTGAATGACCTTTTTACCTTTATGTTCGAAAAATTATCGAAATTAAAATTTTTCACTTCTCAAGCTCAAATTATGTTCCAAATAGTCAAACTTGATCAAAATTTCCTCCACCATCCCAAATTTGCCCTCTAGTGGAAAAATGACCATTTTACCTCTACGTTATGAAAATTCCAATTTAACTCTAAATCAATCCCCGAACTCCGAATCACCATATTAAGTAATTCTAAGATTTAATAACTCTCAATTGCATCTTAAAATCTTTATTTGAACTAGTTCGAGGCTTAAATCAACTTAGTTGTACCACTAGGTACACTACCGACTTTTAATGATTTTTTCGAGGTATTCAAGTATGCAAGCATGTTGTCAAATACATTAATGACATGGCAAGTATATTATAGAGTAGGGCTTGACACTAATGGTTGGCTTGAAGTAGGAGAACGAAAACTTTTAGGGCTCGAGATGGTCCAAGAAGTTGAATGAAGTGTCCATATAATCTAGAAAGCATATTGACATCTCAATGTCAGCAAAAATCATATGTCGTTAATAGGTGGAAACCTTTGGAGTTTGAGGTTGGGGATCTTTTGTTTTTTAAAGTTTCGCTAACTAAGGGAGTTAGGGGATTCAAAAAGAAAGGAAAACTAAGTCGTAGCTACATCAGACCCTTTGAAGTGTTAAAGTGCATAGGCATAGTTCTTATCACTTAGTGTTGTCGCCAAATTTTTCCAGTGTTCATCCAGTTTTCCATGTATCCATGCTTAAGAAATCTATTCTCGATCCATTTCATGTGATTCAATATGATGAGGTTCAGTTAGAAGATGGAATCACTTATGAGGAGTAGCTTGTAGCCATATTATATTGTCAAGTGAAATAGCTTTGCTCCAAAAACATTGCCTTGGTGAAAATGTTGTGGCAAAGCCATTCGACTGAGGAAGCAACTTAGGAACTAGAAAATGAGATGTATGCAAAATATCCCCATCTTTTTTAGGATTAAGATATGACTTAGCTTATGGTATGTGATTTAAATTCAGGGATGAATTTTCATAAGGAAGGGAGAATGTAACACCTCTGACTTTGCTTATGGGTTATGGAAATGTATTGACTAAGTTATTTAAAAAGTTTATTTGAATTATGATGTATATGTTTAGAGGTTTGAGAATATGTCTATATGTATGGAGAATGATCTTAGAATTTGTGTATTTGAGGATTTTGAGGGTATGTTGGATATGTAAAGTATATGGAAGCATGCCTCATGGCACTTAGGCAAAATCTTAGAGAAATGTTTGATAAATCTTGAATTTTTAAGTTTAGGTAGAGATTTGATTTATGTTTGAATATATGTTTAAGGAATTTTGAGTTATATGAATGTTTAAGATGTGGGTATTGGACAGAAATGAATTGGGTGCCTAAAGGAGTGAGTTTGAGGACTAAAAAGAGTGGAAATTTGAACTATGGGCAGAATATTGATAGATGCATGATAAGAGACACAGGGAAAACAAGTTGGACGAACATTTATCAATAGATAGACCTTAACTACCAATAGATGTCCACTTGGGCATTATATAAAGTGATCTAGACAGAATCTATTGATAAATGCATAGAATCTATCAATAGATAGCTATACAAATCTAATGGAAACCAAATTGAGAAGCATTTATCAATGATAGCCAAACGGGGAAAATGTGAAGGTTTCCAGTGTGCCATCTATCGATAGACTTGACAAATCTATTGATAGATGAAGGTCAACGCCTAAAAATTTTAATGGAATATATCGATAGATGCCTTTTATCTGTTGATAGATCAACCTAAAAAATGCAAAAATAAAAGGGGGTCTAGGCCATTTGCCTATTTGAAAACAAAAGGAAAACTCTCTCTCTTTCTACCCCTCCAAAACCCTAACCCTTAAAAGGATTTTAGAGCTCATTCAAAATAGATCTGAGCTTGGGAAAACCATTCTAGGTGTAAATTAAGCATTTTAACCAATTGATTTTTCATTTGAATGGTTTATAATTTTGAAACCCTTTTGTTTCAGCTTTGGTGATTTTCCCTCTGGGTTTTGCTGGAAATTTGAAGTTGAGATTTAGGCAACCCAACATTAAAGGTAAGGATTTAAGCTTTTCAACTTAAAATTTGAAACCTAGGTTTTATAACTATAAGTAGTTGGAATAAAGCTTAGCTTGAAAAGCTAGAAACTTTCAAAAGCTGGGAAATAATTATTATTTTGATTTGTTCAAAGGGAAATTAAAGCTATTGACGCATTAGTAAGCTATAAAATGGTTAAAGGCTAAAAAGTTGAGCTTGACTATGGGAGTACCTTCGACTGTCACTGTGAATGGGTTTATTTGTTTGAATAAAATGCATGTAATGTATCACGCATTGAATAATGTGCCATGGTACGTGAATGATGTATATGTATGTAAATGCCTAGATGGATAAGCCTACGCTAGTAAATTATATATATGTTATTTGTGATATGTATGTGTGCCTTAGTGCAAGCCATATAGTGGCATATGCTTGAACCTAGACTCAGAGGTCTAGCAAGAATGATGAGCATCTAAGAGTAGTTGACTTTAGACAAGTAACCTCTTAGAGGATTATGAATGTTTGATGCCTTGGAGAATTAAGGGCATTTAGACATGATATTGAGCTAGGTAAAATCTAAAGCTCATTAAGTGTGGTCATTGATGTGAATGGTAAGCACATGTGATATGAAAGGCATAATAGCCTTGTTTGAGGATTTGTGTTCCGTTCAATGAAGAGAATTCTAAACATTGATTTGATTTGAGGTTGAGTGGAGTTCTATCTCCTATGATTATGTTTTGTGCCTGTAGGCATGGTGGTATTAGTCCCGCTTGTGATTCATACCTATAATGCTTTGATGCCATCCGTCAAGTATCTCCAAATGATGACTTTGATTCTCCACTAGTTGCTTTGGCACTGAACTTGATTTGTTCTCCGTCAGATGTTTCGACTCTGAGTTGGATTTGACCCTCTACCTATTGCTTCGACACACGTGTGATTTGATTCTCTACTAATGGCTTAGCCTTGAACTTGATGTGTCTTTGTCAGTTGGCCAATGCATGAGATTTGATTATGTCCAGGGATGACCACTCTATGATTATGATTTGAACTATGAGTGATATGTTATGACCTCGAGAAGGCACAGATAAATTTGAATTAGATGTGACACTTTGGCCATTATGGTGTGCTTATGGAGATTAACCTTGTAATGGCTTCATGGGTCAGCCTAAATTGATATGCACAATTTATGGAGATATAGTGACATAAGTGTGACTTGTGAAGTTTGTGGAGTATTCTTAGGGATGAATGATATACAATTTGGAGATGTTTGTTAGAATGTTATGTTTGCATTAATAGTGCAACATGTTTATACATGTATATATATGTCGTCGTTACTAATATATTTGATATATCTACACCCGTCACTAAGTATTAGATGACTCACCCATTTATTGTATCATATGCAGATAAATAGGCCACTAGGCAGGGCATGGCTAGTGTCGTTTTTTTACAAACCAATTTTGGCAGCCAATAGGCATTTCTTATATGATATGTCTGCTTCGCTAAGTCTGATTTTGGGTCTTCTGCTTTCGATTTAGCTTTTGATGAATGTAGGCATGATGTGGCCATTTAAATTTGTCTAAGGGTTGTAAGGTACAAATTCGCTTTGATGGCCGATGTACGATGTTATGAATGTTAACTAAGTACTAAGACTGGTACCTTTAATTGTATTTGAACTTAAGTTATATTATCAATATAACTATTGTACTATCTAATTAATATGAATATTTCTTAGGCTTGCTCGAGTCTCATAAACCTTGCCTGTTGAACTCGTGCACCGATCACGGCTCCTTGGTTTGGTTTGTGACACAAAGTATCACATGATATGTCCCTCTAATTACTTATCTCATAATATCAAATGACAACCAAATATACATCAAGTGTAATCGACAGACAACATTCAGACCTAATAGCCTCACTCAACATATAGCAAAGTCATCCTCTTAAGGTACACATCAGAACTTGCCATAGTTACCAAACAAACTATAAAAATATAAAAATTAGCCAATCCATCAGATGGCTATATACAACGCATCACTAATTTGAGCGTACTTTAGGGTTTGTCACCAATATCACATCTTCTCGGTAGTCCACAACATGCCAAGAACAATCGATTTGGAGCCACAATTTCTTACCTCCAGGCTCTTGAAGCAAATAATTTATCATATCTCAGATACACAATAATATTCATAAAGTCAGACAATATAACATGTCGTTTACCTGTTCATATCATCATATACAAATCATAATCAATGAGTGGTCTTCCTTGGGCATAATCAAAGTCATCGTACAGTGGCTAACCCATAAGAATCAAATCATGCTCAAAGCCGAAGCATCCAACGAAGAATAGATCATGCTTAGTGCCAAAGTAACTGACGGAGAATTAAATCACGTACTGTACCGAAGCAATGGACGAAGAAATCAAATCACGCACAGTGTTGAAGCAACCAAAGGAAAATTAAAGTCACAGGGGTGGGACATTACATAACCACAATCAAATCAACGTCCAAAATTTATAACCATTGGACGACACATATATCTAGATTCAATGCCATCATGCCATTAAAATTTGTTAGCTTTATTCTTGTTTTGAAATGACAAAATTGGTTGAACTTAATGAGCTTTGAAAATGAATGAAAGATACTTTTAAAAATGAAGAAAATCTTCAAAGAAGTGATGAAGCTCAACTTAAGAGAGAGATATATTGAAATGTTAATATTGATTGAACATGTTTTGAATCTAAATGATCAAGCTCTTGAACTCAAAACAATGTCTCTTAGTTTTCCTAAAGATTTCTTGTTTTCAAATTCAAAGTGCTAGCTTGCACCCAAGCATTTTACTTATTGGTTGGTGCATGATCCCCTTACTTAAAGAGTAGGGTTCGAATCCCTCTTCCCCCAATTATAAAAAAATATTTTAAAAAAATTCCAAGTACTAGCCTAAGAATCAAATTCTCAAAAGAGAATTTTCTTTAGTTTTCCTAAAGAAAAGACGACACACTTTATTTTTGACATAAAAGAGAATTTTGGTTGCAAAATTTTTTATTTTTATAGTTAATCTTCAAAAGAAGTTTTAAATACCAATTCACCTTATTCTTGGTATATTGCTTATTAAGACTTCTACATTAACAATTGGTATCAGAGCTTGATCTTAAATTTTATAGGTCTAACTACTTTTGACAAATCTTTTGTAGAAGCTCAAATCAACAAAAAATGGAGGTGACGATAACCATACTTGGTGAAGGGAAATCGATCTAAACATCACCCCTTTTTGTAGGTAATATCTACCCTTATTGGAAGAAATGTATGGAAATATTTATTCAATCTATGGACTTAGATGTTTAGAGTGTAATACTAGATGGTCCACATGTTCCAAGTAAAGAGGTAGACGGGAAAGTAGTCATTAAGTCTAATAAATGATGGGATGATAAAGATAAGAAATTAATTCAAGTAAATTGCAAGGCCTATACTACTTTTCTTTGTGCACTAAGTATTAGTGAATTTAATAAAGTGTCTATGTGTGAAAATGCAAAACAAATTTGAGACACTCTAGAGACCACCTATGAGGGACTAACCAAGTCAAGGAATCCAAGATTAGATTGCTTACACATAATTATGAACCTTTTAGGATGGAAAATGTGAGTCTATAAATGAACTATTTGAGAGATTCACCAATATTCTAAGAGGTCTAAAAGCCTTAAGAAAGGATTTCCCAAATACACAACTTGTAAAGAAAATTCTTTATAGCTTACCAAAATCTTGGAGACTCAAAGTCACAAACATAAAAGATGCTAGAAACCTAAATGACTTTAAGCTAGATTAGCATATAGGTTCCTTTCTCACTTATGAGATCACACTTAGACATGAAAATGAGCGAGAAGAACTTAAGAAATAAGAGGTCAAACAAAAGGGAATAGCCCTTAAATCTATAGTTGAGGGAGAAGAAAGAAGCACTAAAAGTAAAAGTGAAAATTAAGAAGACATAGCTATGCTAGCTAGGAAATTTAATAAATTCATGAAGAAAAACCTTAGAAGTAGGAATCCTACAATGAGAAATATGCATAAGGAAGAACATATAGATCACTTGATATTCTTTGATTGCAAAAGGCCCAGTCACACCAAATATGAATGTCCCAACCACAACATAAGGAACACATCAAGAAAATTGAAGAAGAAAGGAATAATAGCAACTTGGAGCTATAGTGATGAGTCCCAAGATGAAGAGGATGATGAAGCTGCAAACTTTTGTCTCATGGCACTTGATGATTACAAGACCTAAGAAGGATCACCTAATCTTAAGCCTCTATATTTCAATGGTGAAGATTTTCATGTTTGGAGATATAGAATAAGACACTTCATTACTGCAAATGATTATGAAACATGGAAATAAATTGAAGATGGTCCATACAAAATAGAGAAAGACATGGCAAATTGGAATTCACATGATCTTTATTTAATTGAACTTAATGCAAAAGCCATGCATACTATCCTTAGTGTACATAGAGAAAGGCAACACAATCAAGTTCAAAATTGTTGTAGTGCCAAAGAAATAAGGGATAAGCTATAAGAGCTACATGGACAACCACTAGAAAGTGAATTAGAAAAAGATGATTTCTTATATGAAAGCTCATCAAGTGATAATGAAGAAAACATCAAGTTTCGAAATTCAAGATCAAACTAAGAGGTAGGATTTTCTTCCCATATTGTTATAGATACTGAATTGGCAAATATGTTTGAAGACTTAATTCTTACATTTTAAAATCTAAGTTTAAGTGAAAAGGAGAAAATTTCAAATCTTAGAATTAAAAATGAATTAATGATGGAAGAAAATAAACAATTGAAAATTGATGTTCAAATACTCCAAAGAAATTATGATCGATTAGAAGATGAAAATAAGTAATTGAAAGTATTATTAAAGGAAAGGAAAGATAAGAAATTAAGAGTAGGAACCCTTTTTGAACAAAAAATTTTGTATTTCACTTTTTGTTCAATTTTTCATCTTGTGCATATGTTTGATGAGACTAACCATCAAGGATCCAAAGCAATTTGGATGCAAAATATCAAGTGAAAAAGATCTTTGTAGGTATGACATGCAAGGGAGAACAATTTAAAGATTGATCATCAAACGAAAATGGGTGATAACTATTTCTTTATCCCTTTTAAATTTGAAGAACACTTGATTGAATGAAATTTGATTGATTGTGAATCACTTATTTGATCATTGAGTGTAGTTTACTTCATAATATATGTTTGAATAATGATTGTACAAAATTGTTGGTTGCAAAAATGTGAGCATGAAATGTTGGTCCCTAAAAATGTGCAAGAGAGGGGTGAATAGCACTTTTGAAATGATACTAATATTCCTTCCAAGTAAAAAGCTGATTAAAGGAATTTTAAAATGAAAGTTTAAAGCCTGTTAGAGGAATGATTTAAGAGCTTAAAGTAAGAAGAAAAAAAATGAAGGTAGATAAAACACAATGATTTATAATGGCTCGGTCCCCTTGACCTACATCCATTACCTTGATCTTCCAATCAAGGATTTTCAAACCAATTCACTAAAATCAGTGAAACTCCCAAGCTTCCACCAAGCTTTTACAATAGCTTTTCATAGGGTCAGCCACAACCTTTAACAATGGTTTTTCATGGGATCAACCAAAACCCAAAATGGCTTTTCAAAGGCTCAACCACAACCTTTAACAATGGTTTTTCATGGGATCAACCAAAACCCAGAACTAACTTTTCTAAGGCTAAGTTAGAACCAACCACAACAACCAAGCTAACCCAAGCTTGATCAACCCCTTAGAGTGTCTCTCACACTCTAAGTAAATAGAAAATAAAGAAAAGATGAAGTACAATTGATCACCTAACTGATCTAAGATGTACAAAGTTAAGCTTAAACACTTTTTCAAAAGAGAGGATGTTTAGTCTTCTAAGCTCAAAATCACTTTGGATAACTTCTTTATCTTGTTTATGACTATTGAAGAGGCTTTAAATACTTGCAAAATCAATTCTGGCCGTTAGAGATAGAAACTAGCCATTTCTAGCCGTTATTTTATCTTCAAGCATTAAACTCAAATTTTTTGACAAAATGCTCTTAGTCGACTAACTATGCTTCTTAGTCGATTAAGTCGTCTCTGTGTCTGAACTCAGTTTCTAGCAATAAGCTCTTAGTCGACTAACCATGCTTCTTGGTCGACTAAGTGTTTTCTGTTTCTGAACTAGGCATCTTCAATTTGAGTTTTAGTTGACTAGCTCCTTTCTTTATCCGACTAAGAGGCTTCTGTTTTTATCCAGCACCCGCGTAATTGATTAAATCTTGTGTTAACCAGTTAAGACCTTTCTGTCTTCATTAAAACTCTTTCTTCTTTGCTTGTTAACCAAGTTACCCATCTTGCAACTGAACAAGTATCTTGGCTTGCTTTCAAATGCCAAATATATTAATGAATTTAAGCTTTCTCCTGCACACTTAAACAATATAATTAGACATCAATGAATGGGAATATTTTACTTTCATAAAAAACATATAGAGTCAACATTCTCTATCTCTTATTTTTTATGATGACAAAACACTCTTAGATTAAAAGTGCAATGTCTATGTTCAATATGAATACTTCAAATCTTTATGCGTAATGAGTTGCTCCCCTTTATTCAATGCATATAGTTTTCTTTACATAATATTCAACAAAACCAAAACTAAGCATCACACACATAAATTAAACATGAAGTCCTATCAAACTATATTTAACTTAGTCTTCTTTCTCTCCTTTTTCTTTTTCATCATTAAACAAGATATTCAAAAATCTCCCTTAATGAGTGCATCAAGATTTTCATTTAATCTTGAAATCAAACTTTAATGAATGAAAATCATAAGCACTCATACACCTAAGTCATACAAGCTTATAGATATAGTTCAATAACTTCAAGAGTCAAGCTTGTGTCTATGTAAGAACAAATGTATGGGAGTTAAATCATTTCAAGAAATTGTCAAGGATTACTTAAATAATGTTCAAGCAAATTTGATCATTTTGTCATAATCAAAACTATAATAATTTTAAAGCTAA
>NC_030850.1:25240079-25315759 GCF_000208745.1 Theobroma cacao | reverse complement strand
CACGTGTCACTGTAAACGAAATTTCATACTTTAATTATCTTTATTACTATATGAATAAATTTATTTTACTCTTACGCTACAAAAGTTATTTTAGGAAGACTTTGAAAATATTGTGTTTTAAGAAAATAGAATATTTTATTTAATGTTTTTATTATATTCAAATAGCTATAATTTTACTTTAAACGAATGTTTTAGACTTCAAAATTTAATTTAAATCATGAAATATGTGTTTCCACTTACATATTACATTTTTTTTGGATTTCGAATTTCGAAATTTAAAAAAAATGACAAAAATGCCCCTATGAGCTAGAAAATAATATTTTATTGTTTTGAGTTGGAAACAACTTATGTTTTCTTGAAATTCTAGATTTAATAACTGTCACTCACCGGGGAGATGCGAAAGTTGATGCTAAGCCTTGCGGGGTTTCGATCGGCATTCAGGGTAATGAGTGCTTATCGAGACGTCGCGGCGGTTGTCACGGGCTCGATGGGAGTTCCGGGTCTTGACAATGAATATGTAACCATAAAGTCACCAAGTCATCATATGTATGCACTTAATATCCTCAACCAAGTCATTAAGAAATATACCCATTAAGCACATTCAAGTATTTATTCATCAAGAAATCATCAATAAGAATGCCACATGTACAAAGATGTTCAAGAAAAATAACATTTATGAAGTTCAAGAAAGATAAGCATAAAGATGTCCAATAAGCACATAAGCCATATTTCAACTCCAATACCAACTGTTAAAGCTCAATATACCAATTCATAGATTTAAGTACAATCTCTCCCTTTGTAAAAACACAATATCAATTATGAGAGATGGAATCATTTTAAAGCTCATCACATCAATTGGTAAAGCACTAATAAAGACTTCTCGTATCACTAAGCATTCCAAGCATATGAACTTCAAGGCTCAAAACATTTAAAAAAGATATGATCAATTTAAAGTTCAAGAGAGAAGAGATAATTATAAAGATTGATGCTAATTTTAAAGCTAGACACTAATTGAGAAAACTTAAGGCTTGATACTAATTATGCATTTCAACATTCAAGTTTAAGTGAGAAGCAATATAAGGCATAATATCTATTTTGGTGTTTAGAAAGATGTTACCGATAACGACGAACACCAAATGTTGAATCTCACTAAACCTTGTTGTTGAAGATCTGAATTTCTTATGATATCAAGGACAATGATTGACTCCCTTTTAAGAAATCATAAGCTCAACACAAATTGTTAAAGATCCTTAATAGATCAAATATTAGGAGAAAAATCATGAGCCTAGAATAAATGAGTATTCAAATGGATATTCAATTTATTTCCCTAATACTCAAGTATTCATGGAACCAAAAGATTATGAGTATTTGAATAAATGTTCAACATATGCATCAAATACTTGTATTTTCAAGAAGTGTTTGCAAAGTAGTTCCTAGGCATGTCTAAGGTATAATTAGTCTTCAAGCATTATTCTCAATTATCATCAAGTATTATCAATCATCATTAAGCATTCATTATTTATTCCAATATCAATCAACCAAGCAGTATTAATCAAGCATTTCCAGGAAATTTCTTGAAAATAGCAACTTAAGGAGAAAAAATATCATTATTAAGCATTTTTAGCAAGTATTCTTCCAAATTAATTTCAAGCGGTCATTCATCCAAGTCATTTTGAAGCAAGCATTGCAAGATGTATTCTCCAAATTATATATGAAATTGTCAATTCAATGAGAACTTTCAAAAAAGGCATATCATAACTAATGAAGCATGACTAAAGCATTTTGCATTTATTGCAATCATGTATGAGAGTTATGATCAAATAAGCACAAACATGGTTACAAGAAATAACATGGCTATCTTCCTCAATTGTGACTCCAATTTTGTTCATCAAAATGCAAGCATGAGTTCAATATAGACATATACCCATTCAAAAAATATGCAAATATTGAAGTTCGAGGTACATGCAATTTCTCAATAATTCATGATTCATGAGTGATATCAATTGTTATAGAATATTGAAATTAAAGCACTCGACTCATGAATATATTCAAAGTGAAAATTCAATCATCAATGAATACTAATTATCAAGATTCAAGAAAAAGATAATTAATCAAAGCACATTTGGCATTCATTGCTAACTAAAGCTATAAGCCATATTTTATTTGACCTGTCAAGTTGTTTATGATGACCTACAAGCCAAAGTTGGATTCTCACTAAATCTTTAGATCATGTAAACGTTAAGGCTCAATGAAAACATAGTTAACATTAAATGCATATTCAAAATAAATTTCAACTATGTCAACTCACAATATATGCCATGATCAAACTTGACAATTAAATTCATATTCAAATGCATAGCTTAAGTCAAGTCTTAGACTTCAAACCTTAAGGTCAAACGTAAAGAAAAATCACATAAGCATGTGTCTTGACCAATATAGTAGATGTATCAAGAATATTTTCATTAAGTTCAATGAATTCATCCTAATCGAGTTTGTATGCATAATCAAGAAATCAATTTTGAAACAATCATTTGAGCAAAAACGTAAAATATATTTCAAGAATTGTTCCTAGATTAGCATTTGAACATTTCAATTTTCAGGAGAAGATATTTTCTACATATGCACATGAAAATCCAATCGGATTAACAAATTCAAGCATTGATGAACAATTTCTCATATTTATATTTTGTCGTTGTAAATACATGAGAATTTATGAAATCAATATGAGTGTGATGCTTGAGAATAGGTAGATTTATGTCATCAAAAAGGATTTCCCATTTTTCAGCAAGTTTTACAATTTCAAGAACATGTACTTGCACCAAATGATTATGAGAGTATTCATAATGCATGTTTTTAAAAGTCAAGAATCATCTTTGAAAAGGAAATTCAAAGAAGAAAATATTGTAATGGACAAGATGTAAAGTAAAAAGACATTTTGGAACTCAAAACCTGTCCATTTTGGCTTTAGAGCACTTAAGAGTCGACTACATATCTCTTAGGTCAATTTTTTATCATTCCAGTAGCATTGTTTGCATTTTGTTCTACAAATGTCGACTAGTTGTGCTAAGGAATCAATTATGCTTGATTCCTGCATATTGAAAAGCCAGAAAAAGGCGCAAAACATGCAATGTTCCAAGCTATAATGATCTCAAAACACGGATTAGTGTGAGAACAATTTAGAATTTCATTTTAACCATGTTTGGAACATCATTTTGGGCATGTATGATTAAAAATTCTTTAAGAAAAACATGTGAACTCAAATTTTGGCTTTTATTGCTCATTGTTCACAAGTGCTAAAAAGTTGAAATACTCATTTGAAGAATCATGTCTCTAATATGCTCAAACATATTCAATTTACATCATAATACGTGACTATGACTTATAACATGTACAACAAGCATTTAAACAACAATGTTTACGCATAATAAGCATCAAATTTAGCATTTTCAACAATTTTCCAGCATATGGACAAAAATGCTCTTGAAGTTATTCAAGCAATCATTTGCAACAAGAACAAAATATAATGGCATTTTCAACACAAGGTATGCTTGTTCAAGTTATATATCATTGAAATCATTGTAATCTCAAGGATGCCAAACATTGAAAATTGATATGCTTTTTTCCTTGAAAAATGCCATCAATGTTAAATTATTGCACTAAAGATCATGCTTAAGAAATCCCTTTCAATCAATTTCACCAATCATAAGAGAAATGCTATGCAACATCGAATTTGTGCAATTTATATAAATATATCAAATCAAGTTTGCTCAACCATGCTATATTATTAAAAATAAAGATTTAATAAATCATTTTCAATCAAGGAGGATAAAAAGATTTTCCAAGAAAATCAATTAATAAAGATTTAATCTTTCTTTGCAAACTTTTCAACTTGAAACATTCAAGATTAGACATGCTTTGTGAAAAATTATGAGCTCAATATCACTCAATTTTGTTCAATTATGCTTTAAATGATTTATGAAATGTGTAAGAAGCATAATGAATCACGTTTATGCATGTGAAGGGTCATTTGCAAATATCTCACAATCATGTACTAAAAATACCCTTATGACCATTCAAGCTAACAAGCAAGCATGCACATCCAATAAGTACAAGTCATTAGTATTTTCCTTGTGAAACAAACTTGTTCAATTCATAAATCATTTTGGACTTAAAGGATGGCAACATTTTTCCCATTTAAGCTGATTTTGCTTTAAAAGTACCAATCAAACTAGTCAAAACTTTCAAGCTCATTGTCAATCATCTTGAACTATTCAACAAGTTCTAGAATGTAGATCAAGGTTGTTCAAATGGTCAACTTATGCTAAACACAAGGAAATCAAGGACAATTTTTTTTAACTCAATTTTCCTTGTTTTAGGCTACTTGAATAGTTGTGAGTGTAAGTCATCAAGTATGCTCATATTTCTATCACATTATCCAATCTTTTATGTTTCAAAATTATGCTCAAAAATCATTTTTCCTCAAAGAAGTAGTATGGAAACAATTTCACAAAACATGAGGAAATTTTATAGAAACAATTTTCCATAATCAAGCAATCTTAATAAAACAATTTTCTCAAAATAAGGATGATGATATATTCAAGATCGAATATAAGTACATACTCAATCTTTAGATTGATACTTCCTTGCAACTTATAGCATGTATCATATCAAATCAAGTTGCATAGCCAAGATTGATCAATAAAGCTCAAAGAATTATGCACTTAATATTCAAGCAAGAATAGGCAACTAAATTTTTAATGTAGAAAAGCAAACAATTTTGGAAACCAAGCCAAATGAATGAAATATTCAATAAATAAGCAATCAAGATTCTCATTAAAAAAAATTTAGCATAGAAATCACCCATTTTCCTTTACGTGTGACTAGAGAGCATTCATTCTTCAAGAATTGTTCCTCCTTGCTCTAACACACCTACAAGAGACATTTTTCATTTGATCTTTGGTATCCAAATTGCTTTGGATCCTTGAAAGTTAGTCTCGTTGCATAAGTTCCTTTTGGAACCCACACTTGTCTAAATTTGTAAGGCACACATTTTTTAATTGGACAAGTATATGAACAATAACTATAAAATGTGCAATGATTGTATTTGGTCATTTTGGAAGATGAGGAATTCATGGAAGCCTTTTGTTTCTCATTCAATAAATCTTCAAAGTTCATTTCCATATCAAAATTTTCTTTTTCCAAAATATCAATTTTCTTTTGGTAAGCTTTAAAATCCTTTTCCAAATTTTCATTTTCTTTTTCCAAGTCAATTGTTGTTTTCATCAAAAATTCATTTTCAACATCGAGTATGGAAATAATTTTCTTGTTCTTCATATTCATTTTCTCAAACTCAAATGCTAAATCCTCAAAAGCATCATCTAATTATTCAAAAGCATATGAACTAAGTTTACAAGATGAAGAAGTTACCTTTATCTCTTCAAGAGCCATGAAGCATAATTCAATTTTATTTGAGGATTCATCTTCACTTGATTCCTTGTCTGCATTTGCCATGTTGCTTGTTGAGCATTGATTCTCACAAGACTTGTCTTCTAATTCCTTTTCCTTCTTTGTTTCTCTATATAACTCTTCTAATTTTTTCCAAATTTCTTTGGCACTTTTGCACATGAACACTCTATTGTATTCTCTATAATCAAGTGCACAAATGAGAGCGTGCATGGCCTTAGAGTTCATTTGTACTCTCCTCATTTCAGCTTTAGTCCACTTATTTCTATCTTTGGGAGTTTTCTCACCATTTACTGAATTTGTAATCATACGAATGAAAAGACCATCGATAATGACATCCCATATCTTATAGTCATAAACCCTAACAAAAATGGACATTCTAGTACTCTAATAAGGATAGTTTGATCCATCAAATTGATGAGCCATATTTATGCATTGACCCTCAGCATCAATAGATTTCTCTAAAGCCATTTGGATCTCCTTACGAATGTTAAGTGTAACAGCCCAAATTCTAAGCTATGACCAGCGCATGGGCCCAATGGGCATAACCCACTAAGCCCAAGCAAGCCTATTTAAACAATCCCAATCATTAATCCCAACCATCATTTCTAAAACCACATATTGTAATTCTCAACTAAAAATATTTCAGTAACATTTTATAGTGACCCAATACTCACCATTTTATTATGTTAAAATAATGTCACCCGTTTGCCAACTCATAGTGGCATCCGTAATCAAATATTCATATTTGACTTATATACATGGATCCTAGTTGATTACATTACATATACGCATTCATAGGTAACAGACTCTTGACCATCAACGGAGTGACCATGGGTGAAGGTACAACTATTGAGATGCCATAGTACCTACCAAGAGGACGAGCATACGTGGACACTCAATCTAGGTCTTAACTGTCTTCGAATCTAAAAACATGAAATTTAAAAATGTGAGTATAAAACTTAGTGAGTGAACATAAAAAGGGAATAAGCAATCGATAAGGAGAACTTGGAAATCATGATGCACTTGTTTCAAAAACAATGCAATTGATTTAATTTCTTACTAAAAATTCTTCATTTCAAACTTTGATTAATAACCTCATAGTGTTTCAAAAACACATGATCAATCCATGAAGTTAAATGGGTGAAAATATGTCAAAATCAAGCAAGGTAGCAAGCATAGCAGCAAGTTTCTCGCTACAGCGAGAAACAGTCTTAGTTTGCATATGTTTTAGTCTTTCAAGCATATCTCCCACTACATAAGTCCAATTGACCTGATTTTTGGACCATTAGAAAGCTAAGAGGCAGGGCTACAACTTTTATGTTTACTACTTTTCAACTTCTTAACGGAAGGTGATCAAAATCTTCGTCAAATGGAAACACTGCACTAGAATTTTGGGACCACCCCGAGAGTTTCTCGCTGCAGCGAGAATCCATTTTCGCTGTAGCGAGAAACAGGGTTGGTTTATGCCCCCACCACCCGAGAGTTTCTCATTGCAGCGAGAATGCATTCTCGCTACAGCGAGATTTAGGGCAGATGACAAATTAAGGGATTTTCACATGCCACAAAATCCATTCCTACCATATTGCACATAAAAGTGAACACATTGACAATAATCAAGTTTCTCATTATTCATTTCAATCACATATTATAATCATAAAATTTCTATCACACATACATATATAAACATACATAAACATGTACACCACCCCACTTCATTCATCGTCATAGCCGGGTCATCATCATCGGCTTATGCGTACTCCTTACTCGCACATAGCCGAGTCATAATCGGCTTATGCGCACTCCCTACTCGCACATAGCCAAGTCATCATCGCTCATGTGCACTCCCACATCGCACATAGCTAGGTCATCATTATCACACAACATTATTCATCAATGCACAACACATATTCATATATATACATACCATTATAATATAGGAGCACATGGATTTATCTTTTTACACATTTCACATTTTCACAACATCAAACATTTTATCAAAGGCTTGTTCCCATGCATAATTTAATGAAAACCAAGTAAAATCATTTAAATGCTTCATCCCAACACATATGTATTTTCCAAAAACACTTTGATGCAAGTTCACTCACTGGTCTTGTTGATTCTTTTGCTTGACTCTGGCCTCAACTAATGCTCCAAATGGACATGTAAGGCCTTGTTGGAACCTATACACACACAATATCACCACCAACCTAAATTGGCATTAATATAATTCCAAAAGCTTTTTCCTAAATCAAGTTCTACTACTTATTCCTAACTAGTTTCCAATTGCCTTTTGATTAGTTATCTATTCTCTCGACTCTGTATCACTAGAAATAAATATACAAATCTCAATAATAAAACAACTCACAACTTCAATCACTAGCCATTATCAACAACTTAAAATCAATCCTAATTCATTACTCACCTTGGTGGATTTGTAGTTGAATTCCTTCTTAAGAATACTCAAGCTATCATGGAAAATCCTTTTTTCTTTCTCTCTCTAAACTTTTAACTAGTGAGAGAAAGTATTGAGGAAAGACTTTTGAGGGTCCTTGAGGTGTAGAAGTGAAGGAGCATGAAAAACCCAATGGAAAAGTGCTCACAAGCATGAGAATTGGAATTAACTTGAAAAAGCTATGGAAGTTTCAAGGTTCCTTCCCATGGAGGATGAAGAAAAATGTGAAATGGAGAGAAGAGTTGGGGAAGAAGAAGAAGTTGCTAGAAGCTACTAAAAGTTGCTAGAGCTTTAGATATTTATATCTAAAGTTTATCCAATTCTCATCTAATTTACCAAAATGCCCTCCATAAGGTGACTTTGTCTTCTTCTTTTCTTTGGTTCAACTTTTTACTCTTTAGACACTGAGACAAAGTTCATAATGGTCTAGAAGCACTCGAGTTCATAAAAACTTAAAAATTTCGACTCGAGGTGTAAAATGATCATTTTGCCCCTACTGCAGAAGTCATCACTATTTCTATTTTTTCGTTATTTTATCCTTATTTTCATCATTCATTTATGCCTTAAGCCTACTTAGGCCTTAATAACATCAGAAAACCCACTCGTAGGAGCTCACCAAGAGAAATGATGAAATTACCCCTAGTTAGTGTTATCGCATATACTTCTAGTTACGTGTCTATGGAGGCCAAAGTTTCATAGGCTCACTTTTGAATTACCCTTTTAACTCAGTAATCAACCTCAATTGGCATCCGATAAGCTTTATTAGCCACCATCTCAAAGTACGAGGTACTACATTAAGCCTTAAAAATGAGGGTTAGGCTCTGATACCACTTGTTGGTCTCAAAGAATGTGCTAGAGGGGGGTGAATAGCACTTTTGAAATGACACAAATATTCCTTCCAAGCAAAAAGCTGATTAAAGGAACTTGAAAATGAAAGTTTAAAGCTTGTTGGAGGAATGATTTAAATGCTAAAAGTACAAAGAAAATAAAAGAAGGTAGACAAAACACATTGATTTATAGTGGTTTGGTCCCCTTGACCTACATTCACTACCTTGATCTCCCAATCAAGGATTTTCAAACCAATTCACTAAAATCAGTGGAGTTCCCAAGCTTCCACCAAGCTTTTACAATGGCTTTTCACAAGCTCAACCACAACCTTTAATAATGGCTTTTCACAAGATCAACCAAAACCCAAAATGGCTTTTCAAAGGCTTAACCACAACCTTTAACAATGGTTTTTCACAAGAACAACCAAAACCCAAAACTAACTTTTCTAAGGCTAAGTTAAAACCTACCATAACAACCAAGCTAACCCAAGCTTGATCAACCCCTTAGAATGTCTCTCACACTCTAAGTAAATAGGAAATAAAGAAAAGATGAAGTACAATTGATCACCTAATTGGTCTAAGATGAGCAAAGTTAAGCTCAAACACTTTTTCAAAAGATGGCAGTGAAATACAAGTGTAAAGAGAAGGTTTTTGGTCCTCCAAGCTCAAAATCACTTTGGATAACTTCTCTATCTTGTTTTTGACTGTTGAAGAGGCTTTAAATACTTGCAAAATCAATTCTAGCTGTTGGAGACAGAAACTAGTCATTTCTAGCCATTATTTTATCTTCTAGCATTAAATTCAAATTTTTTGACAGAATGCTCTTAGTCAACTAACTATGCTTCTTAGTCGATTAAGTCGTCTCTATCTCTAAACCCAATTTTTGGCAGTAAGCTCTTAGTCGACTAACCATGCTTCTTTGTCGACTAAGTGTTCTTTGTTTCTGAACCAGGCATCTTCGATTTGAGTTTTAGTTGACTAGCTCCCTTCATTATCCGACTAAGACGCTTCTATTTTTATCCAGCACCTGCTTAACTGATTAAATCTTGTATTAACTAGTTAAGACCTTTCTGTCTTTATTAAAGCTCTTTCTTCTTTGCTTGTTTAACCAATTAACCCATCTTGCAACTGAACAAGCATCTTGACTTGCTTTCAAATACCAAATATATTAATGAATTTAAGCTTTCTCCTGCACACTTAAATAATTTAATTAGACATCAATGAATAGGAATATTTTGCTATAATAAAAAACGTATAGAGTCAACATTCTCTATCTCTTATTTTTTATGATGACAAAACACTCTTAGATTAAGAGTGCAATGTCTATGTTCAATATGAATGCTTCAAATCCTTATGGGTAATGAGTTGCTTCCCCTTAGTTAATGCATCTAGTTTTCCTTACATAATATTCAACAAAACTAAAACTAAGCATCACACATATAAATTAAATATGAAGACCTATCAAACTTTATTTAACTTAGTCTTCCTTCTCTCTTTTTTCTTTTTCATCATTAAACAAGATATTCAAAACTCCCCCTAAATGAGTGCATCAAGATTTTCCTTTAATCTTTAAATTAAACTTTAATGAATGAAAATCATAAACACTCATACACCTAAGTCATATAAGCTTATAGATATAGTTCAATAACTTCAAGAGTCAAGCTTGTGTCTATGTAAGAACAAATGTATGGGAGCTAAATCATTTCAAGAAATTGTAAAGGATTACTCAAATAATGTTCAAGCAAATTTGATCATTTTGTCATAATCAAAACTATAATAATTTTAAAGCTACCATGAAATGCACTTACATTTGAACATAAATGATTTGATGAATTGATCATAACAATACTTGACTACTTAAATTGATTTCATCATTATGAGCCTATAGGAGAAAATTTTGTACCATGCTTGAGCTTATATTGATATATAGCTTGAACAAGTTTATCAAATGTTGAAAATGCTATTATGATTTGTTCTTGATGAAAATGAGTGCATGAGTAAATACTTGAATTTATTGATCTTACTATTACACATGTGCTTGCATAAATGACATTATTTCATAATAATGAAATGTTCATTTGGTCATATTGATTAAATCATTTCTTGAGGAATTGAAATGTTAAAATGTTTGGTCTAGAATCAATTCTTGGAATATGCTTTATGATTGTGCTTAATTGATTGTTTCAAAATTGATTTCTTGATTATACGTATGGAATTGGTTATGATGAACACATTGAATTTCATCAAAATATTTTTAGTTCGTCAATTGTTTTGATTAAGTCAAATGTTTAAATGATATCTCATCTTGCTTGACCTTAAGATTTGAAGTTTATAACTTAACTTGAGTTATGCTTTTGAATGAGAAATTTAAATTGTCAAGTTAGATCATGATATATATTGTGTTGACATAGTTGAAGAATCTTTTGAATGTGCTTTTAATTGTTAACTATGTCCTCCATGATCTAAAGACTTGTATGCATCCCACATTAGCTTATAGGGTACCATGAATGACTTGGTCTAAGATGAAAAATGGCCTATAACTTGAGTTAGAAATGAATATCTAATGAGCCTTAGTTGAATGCTTATTCATTGAATCTTGAAAATTGATATTCATTGATGATTGGATGTTCGATTTAGATATATTCATGAGTCATGTACCTCATTTTCAATATTTCATAGTAATTGGCATCAGTCGTGAATCATGAATCATTAAGAAATAGCATACATGAATGAAATTCAATGCATGTATATTTTTTATAAATATATGCTCATGTTTTTTATTGAAATCATACATGCATTTCGTCGAACGAATTGGAATCATGATTAATGAAGATAACCAAAATTCTCTTGTAATCATGCTTGTGCTTACTTGATCATAATATTCTCTTACATGATTACAACAAGCGCAAAATGCCTTGACAATGCTTCATTGATAATGATATTGTCTTAATGAGAAAACTTCTCCTTGAATTAATAGTTTTATACATATTTTGGAGAACACTTATCGAAATGCTTGTGTGAAAATATTGGGGAAAAGAGATTACCAAAAAGGGATAAATGATGCAATTTCATGATGACATGTTATTGTTGAGATAATTCTCTTTGAAATTGTTATTCTTATATATTTTAGAGAATTTCCTTAAAATGGTTGATTGATTGTGCTTGGGCAATGCATGATTGAAAAATATGCTTAATGAAAAATGATATCTTGAACATGCATTGGAGTTAATGTGCATACACTTCTTGAAATTATGAGTATTTGAAGCACGGATTGAATATTTATTTAAATACTCATACCTTGTTCCTTGAATATATGAGTTTGAGATTGATATGTTGAACATTCTATTTAAATGCTCATTTATAATATGATCATTGCTTATCCCCCATATTTACTTCATGATGCTTTTAATGGAAGTTAAAATTATGCTTTAATGCGATTAACCATTTAATCCCTTCTCCTTGTTGGAATTGATTTAATGAATGTTTAAGGGGGAGTTGATCGTTGATATTGTCCTATGATTTTTGAGCACTTGAAATCTTCAATAATGAGCTTGGAAAATCTCAACAAGTGGTGTTCATCTCTATTAGTAACATCTCTTAAACACCATATTAACTTTATGCTTAATAATGTTTTATATTTGTTCTTAAAAGATGATAGCCATACTCTTTACTATACTTAGTTGTGTATAAATTTGTGAATACATTTGCACAATTGATTGTATCTTTAATTTGCTTCCTCAATGATAACTTACTTTCTCTTGTTAGTTGATTATTTGTTTGAATGAATATGTGAACATATTAGTTGCACACGTATCACTAAATCATGTTCACATTATATGAAGACTATGAATGTTTCATGCTTAACTATGCATATCCAACTTGAACGTAAAGGATAAAATGCTATACTTTGCTTATAAATTTATATCTATATGTGGCATTCTTGATGATGACATATATTGTGCCTTTAATTACAACGGTTGAATATATTTCTTCATGTTTTAATCGAATATCTTGAGTAGAAATGTATTATGACTTACTTATACACAATGCTCCTTGGATATGCTATATGAATATATTTCCTCTATGCTTTGATTGAATACATACTAATTAGAACTATATCTTGATTTAACACTTTCAAATTATGATGAATGGATATATTTATTTATCTCTTAATTGAATATTTTGCATGAAAATATATTTCATTGTTTTGATTTGACGGTTAGAGAAGATTATTGGACTTAATGTTTATTTATGCTTATTGATTATCACTAATCGTTGTCTCTTGAGTTTATACGTTTAAAGCTCATACTTCTATTCCATTTTAATATAACAAAAGGGGGAGAAGGTTTATGAGCACATTGAAATGCTCTTATATTAGCTAATTTTTTTTAAACATTTTTGAACTTCATACATAAATTGAGGGGGAGAATTTTCAAAGGTCATATTCACCTCTTTTATTCTTCTCACTTACATTTAAATGTTTCCAATAAGGGCATAGAGACTAATTAAGTTAAAAGGAGGTTTCAAGAAATTTTAAATGCAATATGCTTATGTTTTTGTCATATCAAAAAGGGAAAGATTGTTAACCTTGAGCTACATCATGTTTTGATTTGACAAAAATTATATGTTATCTTGAACTTAATGTCAAGCATTTAAAATTGTCTCAAATATTTTTCTAATCCCCTAAGGTCACATAATTGTTCGAAAAGCCATGCATTATTAGAAAATATCACCAAAGCTTTCAAATAATGCATATTCAGCTAATAAAACAAAGGCAAACATGTCTTGAATTACTATTTGATTATAAAAACAAGGTAAGGAAGAAATAGCTGAAGAGAGGAGCGCAAAAACTAAGGAAACCACAAGACATGAGTTAAGAATCAATTTTAGAGATGCTCAAGTCGATCCAAAGGTAGAATGAGAGAAAAACTTGAAGTATACAAAGCCATAGTCGACCCTATAGTGGTTATAGTTGATCTTGATCTAGAAAGCTCGAAAATTGGAAGACAACACAGACATAGTCGACCTTGGCTACTCTAATGCATGAAAAAGGAAGAAATCAAGAGACACAGTCGACCATAGTAATGGCATAGTTGACCATATCAGCTCAAACTTACAAAAATCACGCTCTCGAGAATTGGATCGAGTGGAGGAAGATTACACTCGACTCTGGAGCCTTAATTATAGAAATTTGAAGAACATAGTAGGCCCTAGGATCATTAAAGTCAACCCTCAAGCTTCAGCAATGGTCAAATTTGATTCAAACTTGTGTCTAACAGTTCCAAACTTCACACTAGTTATAAAAAGCCGCCTTTGAGCCATTGAAAGTAAAAGAAAACCTAAGATAAAGTTTCAAACCATAGAGAGACCACCAAAAACTCATCCTAACTCTCTAGCTTCATCTTAGTCTTTCACCAAGCTTTGAAAAGTTCATATTAGTAGGATTTTTTTGTAATTAACAGTAGATTGTTCACGTACGCATGTATTAACTCGACTGAGTAGCATTATATTGTTTATTCACATATGCATCCTGCATATAACACCAACTAGCAATCTAGCATTTTAATTTTATGATACAGTTAGAGTAATTTTGTCATCAGTGTAATGTTCTAAAAAAAATTTATCGATGAAGTTGAAGATGAAAGGAATGCTGCCAGCACAATGCAAAGAAGCTGATTATTTTCTAAGGAAAGGGCGTGGTTCGATCCGTAAAAACTTCCGTGTTGAATTTGGTCTAAACAAGGGCTTTGTATATGTATTTAATGACGTAAGAGTATTGGTATTTGAAGCAGTTCGTTGCAAGTTTTGCTTAAGACTAGGAACCTTTCGACTGGACAAAACAACTTCACTGAGGAGTGTAACAGATACATAAAATCTTTGTCAAGTTTGCATCATTTGAGCTTAATTTTGATAATAATTTAGCTTAGTTCTTGTAGTAATGCATAGAAATTAGCATATTTTATTTATTTATTTTAAATTAGTTATTTTAGGTGAGTCTGTCACGACCCGGTACTCTCTTCGAGCCCATGACAACCACAGCGATATCCTCGATAGACAAACCTTTCCCGGAATGTCAACCGAAACCTCGCAAGGCTTTAGGATTAGTTTTCCACCTCCCCTATGAGCAACAGTTACAAAATATCATGTTTTAAAGGAATATAGATTATTTTTCAAATCAAAGACAATCAAAAGTAATTTCTACAACACATGGCTATTTTGGTCATTTTATTTGAAAATTTCGAAACTTGCTAAAAATACAGTATATGAATGAAAAATATACATTTCATATAAAAAAATAAATCTAGGTGTCTAAATCACCTTTTTAAAGTGAATTTATAACTAATAGAACTAAATAAAAATATTGGATAAAATATTTCATTTTTATATAAAACAATATTTATAAAATTCTACGTAAATAATTACTGTAGCATAATAACAAAATAAATTCATATACATAATAGCACACAGCACCAGTGTATACAAAAATATTTTACAATGACATGTGAGCCCCAAAATAACAAAAATAAACAGGACTGTAGACCTACGATTTCTAAGGGTGCAAATCCAAAAGCAAACCCTCGACAAAATCAACTGTCTACAGACTGCTCTGAACCTGAAATGGGTGAAAAGAAGGGGATGAGTTTTTATAAACCCAGTGAGTAAGCAAAGTTCATCTATAACATCTAAAGCCGAGTAAATGGAAACAATTAAAACATCTCTTCATAATATAATTCATAACATTAAAACTCATTTCAACCATATAAAACAATTACATTTCATCAAAAATAATTAGCAAGGCTTATGACTCTCTTAAAACATGGCTCGTGCCAAAACTCATACTCGATGACACATTGCGTTGGGCATCCAACCGAGTCCGCCAAGGCCGTTAAAATAACATACACACATAAAATATGTTTTTTTTTTTTTACGTTTAAAAACATAGTCATTCCTTGGCGTTGGCTGAGTTTCACCCTCAAGTGGTGGTTCGGCGTGAAGTGAACTCTAAACTACCTTAGGAGATACCTTCCGCGCCTCTCATACTAAGGTAAAATATGACGGGGTTTATCGTGCCCCTTTAATAGGTCGGTCCACAGAAACCCACCCACTGCAGTAAGCTAATCAATTAGCCCACCAAATCAATAAAAATTTCGGCAGCATGACATGGCTAATGTGATATTACCCAAGGGTAAAACAAAACAGTTCATATATTCCACACAAGCACAAAACCAGCCATTCATGCCATCACATTGTCATAAGCAATCAATTCAAACCATATGTCAATTACAAATCCCGTTATGCCGATACATTTATTACAAAGCAGGGTCGGCATAACTAACAATAGTCAAAACATATATATAACACAAGTATATAGTCTCCACTTACTCAATTTCCAAAACCAGGATTCAATTTCAAACCAAATTATGAATCTCATTTCATTTAACCAACACTTTAGTTATAAAACATAATAGTTTACAATTTAAGTTCATTATTCTTTAAAATCATAAAAAACGAGTATAAACTACTTTAGATAGTTAAGATGATCGTCTGATTACTCACTATAACAGGAGTCCTCCTACTCATGGTCCTCGGGTACGATATCCTTACCCTTACTAGAGGGCTCACCACCTATACATAATACATAACAAGTAATTCAATATATTTGTGCCAAACTGTTATAAAAGTATTTTAAGCTCTTTATGAATGTATGAAATTGAATGAGAAGTGTTCGAATAATCACTTAAAGATGGTGTTCTATGTAGGTTCAATTGTTGTTGGACTGAAATGGTATTTGACCTAACTCACACTATACACTGTTTAATTAGCCAAAACATTCAATTCAACTCCAAATAGATTCATTGCACTTTCGGTACTCCAATAAGTCGGTATACCTCATTAGAAATCAATTCTAAGTCCATTTACTATAATTTTCTCATTATCATTCAATTCGTTTACTAAAGGAACTATATTTTTCGATAACCGTTTTCGATGTCCAACATCACGAATCATCAAATACGAGCTAGATAACATGAAATATGACAAAATTCATCTTCAAAATATTCCATATAGAATTTGGCAAATTAGGGTTTGATGAAAAACATGTTATTTTCTTGCTTGTTTTTCATACCGAATATCACAAAACACTAAAAACGCCTAGATAACATGAGATCTAGCAAAACCCATCCTCAAAACCTTCCCCCCTTGATTCGGCCAGCATGCTTCCATCATGAAAACTTGAGTTTCAACCATAGAAAATGAAAAAGAAAGCATGGGTAAAATAGATCTTAAGCTAAATCGTGAAATCTTACCTTCGATCACTTCGTTTTTCGAAAATCTAATGAATTTCTCTTGAATTTTTCCTCCTTAGGGTTTTTCTATTATTTCCCCCTTTGTTCTTTGGCTTTCACGGCAATGAAGACTGAATTAGGAAAGGTTTATGCTTGGTTTATAAAGGAAATTATAAAAAAATTAAAACTTGACACGTGTCGCCACTTGATTGGTCCATGGTTAAAACTTAACAATTAAGCATTCTCTTACCACCACATATAATCCCATAATTATCCAAAGTATAAAATGATAATAGGTGAAATTCATAGGCTTGACAAGTATCATGGTGGTGTAAAATTTAAAAAATTTCAATTACGTCCTCATGGGCATGTGGAATGATCGGTTTGCCCATATGCTCGGAAAAATGTCAAAATTGAAATTTTTCACTTCTCAAATTCAAATTATGCTCCAATTAGTCAAACTTTGTCAAAAATCTTGTCCAACATTCCAATTTTGCCCTCGGATGGCAAAATGACCAATTTGCCCCTACGTTATAAAAATTCTCGATTGGACTCCAAATCAATCTTTGAACTCCAAATCACCATATTAAGACATTCTAAGGTTCAATAACTCTCAAATACATCCTAAAATCTCTATTTGGACTAGTTCGAAGCTTTAATCAACTTAATTGTACCACTAGGTAAGATACCGACTTTTAACAATTTTTAGAGGCATCCAAGTATGCAGACATGCTATCCAGTACATGAATGACATGGCAAGTGGGCTTGGCAGCACTACCCCTTTTAAAATAAAATTTTGACCTCAAAATTTCACTTACCGGACTCGGAGAAAAGATGTGGGTATTGGTTTCTCATCTAATGCTCAACTTCCCACGTTATCTCCTCCATCCGAGCATTCTTCCACAACACCTTAACCATTGCGATGCTCTTATTCCTCAACACTCGATCCTTTTGATATAGAATATGTATAGGCTATACCTCAAACTTCAAATCTTCCTACAACTCAATCGGAGGTGTCACGAGGATATGGGAGGGATCAGGCACATACTTCTTCAACATTGAGACGTGGAAGACATTGTGAATCTGATCCAACTCTGGGGGTAATTCTAGTCTATATGCCACTGGCCCAATCCTTTCAATGACACGAAAGGGTCTAATGTATCTCAGATTGAGTTTTCCCCACTTTGCAAACCGAATCACACCTTTCATTATCCAACAAGATACCACAATTTACTACAATAGTATAATCAAATAAGACTTAATACCTTAAAGTATTCAAATCATTACCTTTCCAAGGAGAAACCTTAAGAAAAACTCTATCATCAACTTCAAATTCCAAGTCTTTTCTCCGTCTATCAGAGTAACTTTTCTGCTTGTCTTGAGCTATCTTTAATCGTTCTCGGATAACCTTCATCTTGTCATTAGTCAGATCAATCAGCTATACATTAAACAATTTCCTCTCACCCACTTCATCCCAGCAGAATAGAGTTCGGCACTTTCTTCCATACAGAGCCTCATATGGTGCCATCCCAATACTTGATTAAAAACTGTTGTTATATGCGAACTCCACCAATGACAAGTGTCTGTCCCAACTCCCAATAAAGTCAATGACACAAGCCCGTAGCATATCCTCCAAAGTCTGAATGGTCCTTTCAGACTGACCATCTGTTTGTGGATAAAAGGCAGTGCTAAATCTCAAATTATTTTCGAGAGCTTCCTAAAATTTTGACCAAAATCGAGAAGTGAACCGGGGGTCTCGATCTGACATGATAGAAACTGGGACTCCATGTAATCTCACTATCTCATCTATATAAAGCTTAGCTAGTTTCTCAATGGAATACGTGCTATGGATAACCAAGAAATGGGCGGACTTAGTCAATATATCCACAATCACCCAAATAGCATCCTTCCCATTCTGCGTCCATGGTAAACCTAATACAAAGTCCATAGTCATGTGCTCCCACTTCCATTCAGGGATAGGTAGAGGCTGAAGAGTACTCGATGGTTTTTGATGTTCCGCCTTGATTTGCTGGCATGTGAGACATTTCATCACAAACTCTGCGATGTCTCGTTTCATACCCGGCCACCAGTAACTTTCCTTGATAGTCCTATACATTTTGGTGCTTTCAGGATGTCAAGCATAGGCAGAAGAATGAGCTTCCTCCAAAATAGCCCGTCTCAGCTTATCATCCTTAGGGACATAAACTCGATCTCCAAGCATCAAGATACCATCATCACCGAGTCTGAACTCACTAGTTTCTCCATTGCGTAACTTTTGTACTTCCCGTTTCAACTCATCATCAAACTTCTGCAATTCCCTGATTTGATTCAACAGTGAGGGTCTCACAACAAAACTAGCAAGTAGGGTTCCATCCTCGCCATTACTCAACTGGATCCCTAGAGATTTTATCTCAAGTAGCATCAGAAGATAAGAATTTCGAAGTGACGCTAATGAAGATGAGGATTTACGACTCAAGTCATTGCTACAACATTTGCCTTCCCCGGATGATAATCAATC
The DNA here is from genome assembly GCF_000208745.1 of Theobroma cacao. Lineage (NCBI taxonomy): Eukaryota > Viridiplantae > Streptophyta > Magnoliopsida > Malvales > Malvaceae > Theobroma > Theobroma cacao. The sequence continues at coordinate 25,296,211 of NC_030850.1, read as the reverse complement.
AATAAGTCATAATACTTAATCAACTCTAACCATCGTCTTTGTCTCAGGTTGAGTTCTTTCTGGGTGAGCAAGTATTTCAAGCTTTTGTGGTCGATAAAAATCCGACAATGCTCACCGTATAAATAATGCCTCCAGATCTTCAATGTAAAGACTACTACTATCAACTCCAAATCGTGGGTAGGGTAATTCATCTCATGTTTCTTCAACTATCGAGAAGCATAAGCTACTACTTTCTCATCTTGCATCAACACGCACCCTAATCCCAATTTAGAGGCATCACTGTATACCACAAATCCTTTCCCACTAATAGAAAGTGTCAAAACTAGAGCGGAGGTCAACCAATTCTTTAGCTCCTGAAACCGACTCTCACAGACATCATCCCATTCAAACTTGATTCCTTTACGAGTCAAACGAGTAAGAGGAGCAGCTATCAATGAGAACCCCTGAACGAACCTCCTATAATAACCGACTAAATCGAGGAAACTCTGAATCTCTGTCATGATTTTTGGTTGCTCCCACTATAAGATTGCCTCACTCTTCTTGGGATCGACATAAATTCTAGCTCCACACACAACATGTCCCAAGAAAACCACTTCCTTCAACCAGAACTCACATTTGAAAAACTTCGCATAGAGTTGTCTCTCGCGCAAGGTTTGTAGCACAATGCGCAAATGGGCAGCATGTTCATCATCATCCTTCGAATACACTAGAATATCATATATGAATACTATCACGAACTTATCCAAGTATGGGTGAAACACCCTGTTCATAAGGTCCATAAAAGCTGTCGGGGCATTAGTTAGACCAAAAAGCATAACCAGAAACTCGTAATGCCCATAATGAGTCTTGAAAGCAGTCTTAGGCACGTCCTGCTCCTTGATTTTCAATTGGTGATACCTAGACCTCATATCAATCTTAGAAAACATTGTAGCACCATGTAACTGATCAAAAAGATCATCAATCCATGGTAGAGGGCATTTATTCTTGATGGTCACTCGGTTCAGCTGACGGTAGTCAACACATAGCTGAAGAGTGCCATCCTTTTTCTTTACAAACAGGATTGGCTCACCCCAAGGAGAAGTACTAGGGTGAATAAAACCCTTATCTACCAAGTCTTGCGGTTGGACTTTCAACTCCTTTAATTTCGTCGGAGCCATCCGATACGGAGGAATGGAAATAGGTGAGGTTCTCGAAAGTGAATCAATAGAGAACTCAAGCTCTCGATCAGGAGGTAGTCCCGTTAACTCATCCGAAAACACATCAGAAAACTCATTTGCTATTGAAACATCCTCTAACTTAGTTTTCCCCTTTGAGGTATCAATCACATGTGCTAGATAAGCCGAATATCCATTCTGCACTAGTTTCAAAGCTTTGACAGCCGAGATTACACAGGATGGTAATACTCGACATTTTCCTACAAATACAACTTCTACTCTCTCAGAATTCTAAAGTACAACTTCCTTCCTAAAACAATCCACATTCGCCCGATGTGTAGTCAACCAATCCATACCCAATATCAAATCAAAATCCCCGATTTCTAAGGGAATTAAATCAGCCCTGAATTCTTCCTCACCAACCCTTATTCCACAGTCTCTATAACAGGTGTTTCTAACCAACTACTCTCCTAGAGGGGTATGAACTACTATTTCCTCCTCTAAAGGTGACAAGTTTCTATCAGAAAAGGATGCGAATGTCGTGCTCACATAAGATCTATAAGAAGAAACAGAACGAGTTTAGACAACTTCAGGTCCTATATGCAGATGCCTACATTCAACTCAATCTAACTTAACTTGGGGTCACACTGACACTGTAGTTTTTAAAATAACTTTAAAATCAATGGCTCTGATACCAATCGAATTGTCAGGACCCGGTACTCTCTTCGAGCCTGTGACAACTACCGTAATGTCCCGATAGACAAACCTTACCCAAAATGTCAACCGAAACCTCGCAAGGCTCTCTCATCAGTTTTCCACCTCCCTTATGAGCAACAGTTACAAAATATCATGTTTTAAAGGAATATAGACGATTTTTCAAATCAATGACAATCAAAAAGTAATTTCTACAGCACAGGGATATTTTGATCATTTTACCTGAAAATTTCGAAACTTGCTAAAAATACAGTATATGAATGAAAAATATACATTTCATATAAAATAAATAAATCTAGGTGTCTAAATCATCTTTTCAAAGTGAATTTATAACTAATAGAACTAAATAAAAATATTGGATAAAATATTCCATTTTTATATAAAATAATATTTATAAAATTCTATGTAAACAATTATTGTATCGTAATAACAAAATAAATTCATATACATAATACCACACAGCGCCAAGGTATACAAAAATATTTTACAATGACATGTGAGCCCCAAAATAACAAAAATAAATAAGACTGTAGACCTACGATTTCTAAGGGTGCAAATCCAAAAGCAAACCCTCGACAAAATCGACTGTCTACAAACTGCTCTGAACCTGAAATGGGTGAAAAGAAGGGGATGAGTTTTTATAAACCCAGTGAGTAAGCAAAGTTCATCTATAACATCTAAAGTCGAGTAAATGGAGACAATTAAAACATCTCTTCATAATATAATTCATAACATTAAAACTCATTTCAACCATATAAAACAATTGCATTTCATCAAAAATAATCAACAAGGCTTATGACTCTTTTAAAACTTGACTCGTGCCAAAACTCGTATTCGATGACACATTGCACCGGGCTTCCAACCGAGTCCGTCAAGGCTGTTAAAATAACATACACACATAAAACATGTTTTTTTTTTTACTTTAAAAACATAGTCGTTCCTTGACGTTGGCTGAGTTTCACTCTCACGTGGTGGTTCGACATGAAGTGAACTCTAAACTACCTTAGGAGATACCCTCTGCGCCCCTCATACTAAGGTAAAATATGACGGGATTTACCGTGCCCCTCTAATAAGTCAATCTACGGAAACCCGCCCACTGCAGTAAGCTAATCAATTACTCCACCAAATCAATAAAAATTTCGGTAGCATGACATGGCTAATGTAATATTACCCAGCCTATCAGGGTAAAACAAAACAATTCATATATTCCACAAAAACACAAAACCAGCCATTCATGTCATCACATTGTCATAAGCCATCAATTCAAACCATATGTCAATTATAAATCCCGTTATGCCGATACATTTATTACAAAGCAAGGTCAGCATAACTAACAATAGTCAAAACATATATATAACACAAGTATATAGTCTCCACTTACTCAATTTCCAAAACCAGGATTCAATTTCAAACCAAATTATGAATCTCATTTCATTTAACCAACACTTTAGTTATAAAACATAATAGTTTACAATTTAAGTTCATTATTCTTTAAAATCATAAAAAATGAGTATAAACTACTTTAGATAGTTAAGATGATCGTCTAATTACTCACTATAATGGGAGTACTCCTACTCCTGGTCCTCGGGTACGATATCCTTACCCTTACTAGAGGGCTCACCACCTATACATAATACGTAACAAGTAATTCAATATATTTGTTTCAAACTGTTATAAAACTATTTCAGGCTCTTTATGAATGTATGAAATTGAATGAGAAGTGTTCGAATAATCACTTAAAGATGGTGTTCTACGTAGGTTCAACTGTTGTTGGACTGAAATGGTATTCGACCTAACTCGCACTATACACTATTTAATTAGCCAAAACATCCATTTCAACTCTAAATAGATTCATTGCACTTTCGGTACTCCAATAAGTGTGTATACCTCATTAGAAATCAATTCTAAGTCCATTTACTATAATTTTCTCATTATCGTTCAATTCGTTTACTAAAGGAACTATACTTTTCCATAACCGTTTTTGATATCCAACATCACGAATCATCAAATACGAGCTAGATAACATGAAATATGACAAAATTCATCTTCAAAATATTCCCTATAGAATTCGTCCAGTTAGGGTTTGATGAAGAACATGTTATTTTCTTACTTGTTTTTCATACCGAATATCACAAAACACTAAAAATGCCTAGATAACATGAGATCTAGCAAAACCCATCCTCAAAACCTTCCCCTCTTGATTCGGCCAGCATGCTTCCATCATGAAAACTTGAGTTTCAACCATAGAAAATGAAAAAGAAAGCATGGGTAAGATAGATCTTAAGTTAGATCGCAAAATCTTACCTCCAATCGCTTCTTTTTTCAAAAATCTAATGAATTTCTCTTGAATTTTTCCTCCTTAGGGTTTTTCTATTCTTTCCCCCTTTGTTTTTTGGCTTTCACGACAATGAAGAGTGAATTAGGAAAGGTTTATGCTGGTTTATAAAGGAAATTATAAAAAAATTAAAACTTGACACGTGTCGCCACTTGATTGGTCCATGGTTAAAACTTAATAATTAAGCATTCTCTTACCACCACATATAATCTCATAATTATCCAAAGTATAAAATGATAATAGGTGAAATTCATGGGCTTGACAAGTGTCATGGTGGTGTAAAATTTTAAAAATTCCAATTATGTCCTCATAGGCATGTGGAATGATCGGTTTGCCCTTATGCTCGGAAAAATGTCAAAATTGAAATTTTTCACTTCTCAAATTCAAATTATGCTCCAATTATTCAAACTTGGTCAAAAATCTCGACCAACATTCCAAATTTGCCCTCAAGTGGTAAAATGACAATTTTACCCCTACGTTATAAAAATTCCCGATTGGACTCCAAATCAATCCTCGAACTCCAAATCACCATATTAAGACATTTTAAGGTTCAATAACTCACAAATACATCCTAAAATCTCTATTTGGACTAGTTCGAGGCTTTAATCAACTTAATTGTACCACTAGGTACGATACCAACATTTAACAATCTTCCTAGGCATCCAAGTATGCAGACATGTTATCAAGTACATGAATGACATGGCAAGTATATTATAGAGCTGTCCTTGACAGAGTCAATCTAATCTTAGTTAATTTTATGCTTAATTTGGTGTTAATGTGGTTAAGATAGGTTGTTATTGATTTATTATCTTTTGTAGATGTTTGAAAGAAGAATTTTAGTAAAAGAAGGAGGGCAATTTTGAAATGCAGACTTGCACTACATATGTTTTGGTATTTTGGCCATAACTTTCTCTATAGAGCTCTAAATGAAGCAATTCTTAGACCATTGAAAAGATAAGAGAAAAATATACAACTTTGATGTTTACTACTTTACCAAGTTTAGTCTGGAATATGGTCAAAAATCTTGTTGAAATTGACACACTGTAGTAGTCCTAGAGCAATTATAATTTCTGTTAATTAATTGGGCAAGGCTGCGACTTATATAGTCTGATAAGGAAATCCTAGCTGAAATTGACTTCTTTCTTCACCCAACTTGGTCTAACTTCAAAACCTATAAAAATAACCCTTCGAAGGACTTGAGGGGGAATGAAGAAAACACCAGATTGACATCAGAGAGTCAAGCCACAGAGTCATTGAAACTAAAAAGAATTTGCAGGATTCAAGGAGATTTGGAGATCAAGAACACAATTCTTGAGTTTTTCTATATTTTCTTTTATTCTCTTATTTTCTTGGTTGTGCTTTTAATGTTTAGATTTTATTCAATGATGATGTGTGACTTGATGGGGAACTAAGTTTTTAATCTAATATTATGATTGAACTCAATATATAGTCTGAATTATTTATCTCTCTTTTACTTATATTTGATAGATTTAAGTTGTTTATTTTATTCTGTTCTTAATGCTTCTAATTGCCTGATCACCAATTAGATTGAATTGGAAACCTAGGTTAAACCTTGACGAAGGAGATTTAGGTAAACCTTAAATAAAATAGCGTATGATCGAATACACTTAGTTGATTAAGTGGTTTGATTTGCATATAGGGTAGATGTCAAGCCCGGCTCTACAATATATTTATTATGCTATTCCTACATAAGAATGCATGTTTGCTTACTTGGGTACCTTGAAAATCGTTAAAGGACGGTATTGTACCAAATGGTACAATTAAGTTGAATTAAGCCTTGAACTAGTCCAAATAGAGATTTTAAGATGAAATTGAGAATTTTAAATTCCCATAATGATTTAAAATGGTGATTCGGAGTTCGAGGACCGATTTGGAGTCAAATTAAAATTTTCATAACCTAGGGGTAAAATGGTCATTTTGCCACCCGAGGTTAAATTGGAATGTTGGAAGAAGTTTTTGATCAAGATTGACTATTTAGAACATGATTTGAGTTTGAGAAATGAAGAATTTTAGTTCCGACATTTTTTCGAGCATAAGGGTAAAATAGTCATTTTGCCACCCAAGGGTAAAATTGTAATTTTACATCACCCAACACTTGTCCAGCACATGGATTTTACCCAATATTATCATGGCTAATTGAGAAAATTTAAGTGGTGGAGAGAGATTGCTTAATGGGTAAGTATGACACATGGACCAATGGAATGGTGACATGTGTCAAATTTTCATCCATTTATTATTTTCCTTATAAATTAGCACAAAATCAGCCCATTTCTCTTCATATGGCCGGCCAAAGCAAGAACAAAGGAAGAAAAGAAAGAACAAGAACCCTAGAGTGAAAATTCAAGAGAAAATTGGTGGATTTCAAGTAATCAAGCAATCAAAGGTAAAATTTCTTGATTTTGACAAGTGATCTACCTTTCCCATGCATTCTTTTGCATTTTCCATGTTTGAATCACATGATTTCATGATGGGTATCTTGCTGGTTGAATACTTAGAGAGAGGTTTTGATGCTTGATTTGATTAGATTTCAATGTATTTTAGTGTTTTTAGTTGATTGGTGATGTGTAGCATGAAAATCAAGCAAGAAAAATTCATGTTCTCCCATCACCCATCATTGGCCGAATTCTCCATGTGGAATATTGATGATGATTTTGATTTTATTTCAAGTGATTTGGTTAGGAATTAGTGATTTATGGTGTGAGAATCAAGTAGGAAAAATTATAGTGTTGATGCACCCACCATGGCCGAATTTTCCAAGAGAAAATGTGAGGATGATTTTGCCATATTTCAAGTTATTTAATTTGTGTTTGATGATTTGGAGAATTGGAAGAAAAATGGAATTATTTGGAGTTAAATTGGACATATTGGCCAATTAATCGAGTGATAGATCGAATTAGGCCAATACCGTTTTATTTAGGTACACAATTGAATTTGTGTAGAGCACCGTGTTTAGACGATAATCTGAACAATTTGCATCCCATTTCATGCATTAGTATAGAGCTTGAATTGGTTTTATAACAATTTAGCACAAATGTAGTAAATGGCTTATTGTGCATTATGTCTAGGTGGTGAGCATTCTAGCAAAAGTAAAGAGATAGTACTCGTGGATCAAGAATCGGAGTACTCAAAATTCGACTCCCGAAATGGTGAGTAACCTTACTATCGTCTTAATTATCTAAAGTGATTTTTATCTGATTTTGTATTTTATGAAAAATGAGTTTAAATGGTAAATCTTTATGTTTTATAAACAAAATGTGTTTAAATGAAAGGATTTTATAAATTGTCTTGAAATTGAATGATGGCTTTGAAAATAGAGTAATTGGAGACCATTTGATGTATTGTAAATTCATGATTCTAATTGATAGGCTTATGGCAATATTGGCATGAATGGTTGATTTGATAAATGTGTTGGAAATGTATAAATTGTTGATTTGCCTTGAAAGGCTGTAATATAAAATAAAATAATTACCATGTCATGCTGTTAAATTTTATTGTATGATGGGTTTAACTTGTTGCAATGGCCAAGTTTTCTGTGGACCAGCCTATTAGAGGGGCACGGAATCCCATTATATTTTACCTCGGTTGGAGAGGCAAGTAGGGTAACTCCCGAGGTATAACTTTAGAGTTTCACTTCACGCAAAACCACCACGTGAGGGTGAACTCAGCCAACGCTAAGGAACGGCTATGTTTTCAAAATAAAAACATGATTTATGCGTACATAACTTTTTATCAGCCTTGGCGGACTCGGTTGGGATAGCCTTCAGCCAAGGTATCCCTGATAACTGAGTATAAGAATGATTTTGGCATGAGCCAAAGCTTTTAAGAAATTCATAAGCCATGTTGATTACTCGATTTATATGAATTGATTTTATTTGGTTGAAATGAGTTGAAAAGTGATGAATTATAGTATGTTAAACTATTTTATCTGTCTCTATTTACTCAACTTTAGATATTTTAGATGGAATTTGTTTACTCACTGGGATTATATAATCTCACCACCCTCCTTTCCACCCATTTCAGGCTTAAGATAGTCGGTAGCTCACTTTGTTAAGGGCTACAATTGGACTTGCATCCTCAAAAACTGTAAGTTTACCGCTTTTGATATTTTTGGTCGTTCGTGGGCCCACGTGTCACTGTAAATTAAATTTTATACCTTGGTTATCTGTATTACAATATGTATGAATTTATTTAGCTTTTACGCTACAAAAATTATTTACCGGGAACTCTATAAATATTATTTTATAAGAAAATAGAATATTTTATTAAATATTTTTTATTTTATTCAAATAGTTATAGTTTCACTTTAAATGAATGTTTTAGACATCTAAACTTATTTTTTATTATGAAATATGTGTTTTCCACTCGCATACTACATTTTTAGCTGGTTTTGAGACTTTCGAGAAAAAATGATCAAAATGCCCCTGTGAGCGAAAAATTATTTTTCTATTGTTTTGATTTGAAAATAGTTTATAATCTCTCAAAACATGATACTTAATAACTGTTGCTCACAGGGGAGGTGTGAAAACTGATATTAAAGCCTTGCGAGGTTTCGGTTGGCATTCTGGGTAATGAATGTCTATCGGAATAACGCGACGGTTGTCACAGGCTCGAGGAGAGTACCGGATCGTGACAGTAGACATACACTTATAAGCCATACATAGCCAAAATTAGAGCACAAACTTAATGAATCTTTCTTCAATATAATTTGCATAGACATATAGTAAATTAATTGAGAAATGTATTTTTATAAAAACTCGACAAAGACTTGTAAGTAATTTAGGACTTTAGGTTAGCAACTTGATCCATTAAACTGAGTTAAAAGAGAGAGACAATAATCAGATGAAGTATTGAGGGATATTATAATCTTAGGTCTGGTAGTTAAGTGAGTTTTATTTACTATTTAATTTTAGTTTTAGTGTATTAGTTTTAATTTTTTTTATTTTAATTGTTTGGATAAAATTAAAGTGTTATAATTTTAGCAGTTAACAGTAAGAATTAAACAATTCTCTATGGGAACGATACTCTACTTCATTACTATATTACTTGTCAACGATACGTGCACTTGCGTGAGAAATCAACAATGAGTTTTTGGCGCCGTTGCCGGAGAATTGATTTTTAATTCTTTTTTGTTAATATTAATACCAAGCATTCTTAATTTTAATCTAGACTTTTCTTTTCTTTAATTTTTTTCTTTTTTTTAGATACTTTTGGTCATTATATGAGAAGAGCCCAAAATTTGAAAATTGTTCCTTTTGATCTAGAAATCGAAAAAACTTTTCAAAAACTTTGGAGGAAAAATCAAAAAGTTTCTGCTTCAAGTAAAACAATGGCCTAGCAACAAGAGGAAGAGACCAAGCCTTTGAGGGATTATGCAGTCCCACAACTACAAAATCTCCACTCTAGTATCCGAAGATCTTATTCAAGCCAACATTTTTGAAATTAAGCCATCAATCATTCAGATGATTCAAACTGCTGTTTAGTTTGGGGGTTTGCCTAATGATGATTCGAATGCTCATATTACAAATTTTCTGGAAATCTGCGATACATTCAAGGCTAATGGTGTTACTGATAATGCCATAAGATTAAGGCTTTTCCCTTTTTCATTGAGAGATAAAGCATAGAGTTGGTTAAATTCGCTTCTTGCTGGTTACATTAATACTTGGGATGATTTGGCTCAAAAATTCTTAGGCAAATTCTTCCCACCTGCAAAGTCAGCAAAATGCAGAATGATATCACTTCTTTCATGCAATTTGATTCTGAATCACTATATGAGGCTTGGGAAAGGTATAAGGATTGAATGAGAAAATGTTCTCACCATGGATTACCTAAGTGGCTGCAAGTTCAGACTTTTTATAATGGTTTGCTGGGACCTTTTAGAACTACCATTGATGCTGCCGCTAGGGGTGCACTTATGAGTAAATCCATTAATGAGGCTTATGATTTGCTCAAACAGATAGCTCCTAATAATTATTAATGGCCATCTGAAAGATTGGGTACAAGAAAAATTGCTAAAATTCATGAATTAGATGTGATAAACACTGTCTCTACACAATTGGCCTTTCTTGCAAAGAAAATAAATAAACTGATTGTTAATGCTGTTCAGAACTCCTTTATGACATATGAATTTTGTGAGGAAGAACATTGCAATGACAATTGTCCCATCTATTTTGAGTCTTGTCAGTTTGTTGGAAATAGGCAATAGAACAATCCCTATTCCAATACTTATAATCTCAATTGGAGGAATCATCCTAATTTTTCATGGAATAACAAGGGTCTTCATCAACAGCCAAGTCAAACTTTCCCCCTAGATTTCCATCTAGAGCCCTTATGCCAGAGAAAAAGCCTTCAAGAGAGGATATGTTCATGCAATTCATGACAAAGGCTGATGCATTCATAACAAAGACTGATGCATTTATGATAAGGACTGATGCCTCCATTCAAAATCAAGCAGCTTCAATTAGAAATCTTGAAATACAAGTAGGCCAACTTGCCAGTGCGTTAAATACTAGACCTCATTGTACTTTACCAAGTGATACTGAACCCAATCCAAAAAGAGAAGGTAAGGAACATTGTATGGAAATCACTTTCCGTAATGGAAAAGAGGTACGTAAAGAGGTAAGTAATCAAGCATTAAATCCTGAAATTTCAATTCAATCTGATGAAAAAGAAATTAAAAAATATGCTAAAAAAGATATCGTAGTTGAAAAATCTGCTAAAGATTCAAAAGAAAATTCACAATTAAAAATTGCTCCCACACCTCTGACTCCTTTTCCTCAACATTTTCAAAAGCAAAAACTTGACAAACAATTCTAGAGATTTCTTGAGGTATTTAAAAAACTACACATTAATATTCCTTTTGCTGAAGCTTTAGAACAAATGCCAAGTTATTTTAAATTCTTGAAAGACATCCTGACCAAAAATAAAAACTTAGAAGAGTTTGAGACAGTTGCACTTACTAAAGAGTGTAGTTGTGAGACCTTGATCTTATAGACTCGTAGCTAAAAGTAGATGCGATATAACTAGTTAGGGGTAATTTCATCATTTCTTTAGTGAGCCCCTAGAAGAATGCTTCCAAACATTATTAAGGCCTAAGGCATAAATGAATGATGAAAATAAGGATAAAATGACGAAGGAAATAGAAATAATGATGATTTTTGAGGTAAAGGTAAAATGGTCATTTTTCATCTCGAGTGAAAATTTTTAAGTTTTCAGGAACTTGAGTATTTCTAGACTATTATGGACTTTGTCTCAGTGTCAAAAGAGTAAAAAGATTTCACAAAGGATTGAAGGAAGACAAAGCCAACTTCTTAAGGGCATTTTCGTAATTTCAGTGGAGTTTGGATAAGCTTTAGCTATAAATATCATTTTTCAGCAGCTTCTTCTCATTTTTCCAGCAGCTTCTTCTTTTTCTTCCTCTCATCTCACGTTTCTTTCATCCTCCATGGAAGCTTGTTTTGAAACCTCCATAACTCCTCTCAAGCTAACTCCAATTTTCATGCTTTTGTGCACTTTTTCATAGAACCTTTTGTGCTCTTTCACTCTCTCACTTTAAAACCCTTAAAAAGTCTTACTTTCATACTTTCTCTCACTAGTTAGGTGTTTTAGAGAGAGAAAGAGGGAGCTTCTATAATAGCTTGAAAATTTTTGGCAAGGGATTCAATTATAAAGCTACCAAGGTGAGTAGTGAAGTAGAGTTGATTTTTAAGTGTTAAGAATGGCTAGTGATTATATTTATGAATGTTTTGTAGTTGAGATTATTTATTCATATTTAGTGTGATTAGAATAGAGAAAGTAAATAGCCACTTAATGGCAATTGGAAGCTAGTTAGGAAAAACTAGTAGAACATGAATTAGGAGATAGTTTTTAGAATTATGGTTTTGTGAATTGAGTTGATTTGTGATGCTATTGTGTGTGATAGGTTCCAACGAGACCCCACATCTCCATTTGGAGCATTAGTGAAAGTTGGAGTCGATCTAAGATTCAACAAATACCGGTGAGTGAACTTGCATTAAAATGTTTTGGGGTAAATGTGTAAATGTTTGAGTGAATTACTTGAAAGGTTTTAATTGTCTTTTTATTTAAAATGTATACTGGAACAAGCTTTTAATGAAACGTTTTGCATTGTGAAATGTGACTGTGAATCCACGTACTCCTTTATTTCATTGGTATACATATATATGTGTTGTACCTTGATAAATAGATAATATCGTGTAATAAATATGTCCGTGAGTGCGTGGTGTGGGAGAGCACATGCTGATAATGATGTGGGTGGGAGTGCATGTGATGATATTGAAATGTGCGAGTAGGGAGTGCACATGATAATGATATTGAAATGTGCGAGTAAGGAGTGCACATGATGATGATGATATTGCCTTGTGCGTGTAGGGAGTGCACATGAACTAAGTGTGGTGGGATGGTATGCATGATGATGTATGTATATACATATATATATATATATATATATATATATGTTCTAGAAAGTTTATGAAACTAATTGTGATTGTGTTGTGTGTTGGCAATGTTAATTGCTCCCAAATTGCTTTTCATTTCAACAAGAATATGGCTTTTGATATAACAAGACCCCTTTTAACTCAATTGCTCTATTTCTCACTGCAGCGAGATTCATTTTCGCTGCAGCGAGAAACTCTTGGGTTCGAGGGGGGTTGCACTGGCCTGATTCTCACTGCAGCGAGAAACTCTCGGGTAGTTCCAAAATTCTGGTGCAATGCTTTCAATTTGACAATGATTTTGACCACATTCCTCTCAAAATTGGGCAAAGTAGTCAACATCAAAGTTGTAGCCCAGTCTCTTAGCTTTCTAATGGTCAAAAAATTATGTCAATTGGATTTCTTTAGTGGGAGATATGCTTGAAGAACCAAAGCATAGGCAAATTAAGAATGCCTTTTCGTTGCAGCGCAAAAATCCTCTTTTTATTGTTTTGCTTGGTCATTGCTGAAATTTTCATTCTATTCAACTTTATGGTGCATCATAAATCTTGTAACATTAAGGGATTAAACATTCAAAGTTTGAAATGAGGGGTTTTAACCAAAACTTAGACTAAATTGCATGGTTTTATCGTAAGTGCATCATGTTTTCTAAAACATTCTGTATCGTTGCTTGTTCCCTTCTTATGTTCACCCACTGAGTTTATACTCATGTTTTTAAATTCGAAGGTAGTTGGGACCTAAATTGAGTGTCCACGTATGCTCATCTTTTTGGTAGGTACTATGGCATCTCAGAAGCGGTACCTTCACTTAAAGTCACTCCGTTGATGGTTGAGAGTCTTTGTCTCTATACACGTATATGTAATGTAAACTATAGAAGTCATGTTATAAATGAAGTATGTATATGTTGGATTGATGATGATGCCCTTATGAGACGGCAATGAATTATAGTACTTTGAGATAATACAAATATGAATATTCGGTTGCTACAAAATATTACTGAAACATTTACCGTTAAGAATTACAACACATGGTTTTAAAGATGATGGATGGAATGAGGAACAAGATCTCATAAAAAGGCTTGCTTGGGCCTAGTGGGATATGCCCATTGAGCCCATGCGCCGGTCATGGCCCGAGATTTAGGCTGTGACAAAGGTGGTGTCAGAGCTCTAGGTTTAGTCGAGTCTTAGGGATTCTCGTGTCAGTCAGTGGAGTTATCAGAGTTAATGTAGAGTCTTGTTTATGGGTTGTGACTACAGCACAAGTCATAGACAAGAGGCTATATGAACTCTTATTCCTAGTAACCTACCCTCTTGCTAACATTATATAAAGGTCACAAGTGGTGTTGTTGTCTGGGTTTGAGATGCCACCCGAGACACGAGCTGTTGTTGGAAAGATTTTAAGCAAATACTCCTAATGAAAGGTTAATGTAATAACAAATCCCTCCCATTAAAGATGAAGGAAATTGGAGCTGAACTAATAGGTCCGTAATGACTTATTCATTCAGTGGAGTTATAATTTAAGCCCATAATTGTCAATGGGAAGAAATTGGATGACATTGGATCATTATTAAGGTCAATATAAAGGAACATGTACGATAATGGTAATAAGGGGAGCACTTTGACTGGAAGGAATAGTGATGGTTGTAATTTACTTGGAAGTTATAGATCTAAGTATTGAGGAAGGTGTAAACGGATGTTTATGTGCACGAAGGTAAGTGCACTATGTTAAATGAGCTTGTTATGCCGTTATAGAAATGGTTTAGGCTTTTGAAATATTTTGTAAGCGTATAACTGTCGACTATGTACATAGCAGCTTAGATAGAGCTGGTTTTGATTTCAATTAAGTAATTGCAAGATCCCAAGGTTCAATTTGAACTATTATGGTTTATAGTTATAAGTACATGAATTAGCTTAAGGGTGAAATTCAATGACTATTATAATTGATGTGTGGTCATCAAGTGAAAGATTGGTAAACAAATTTTCTCTGAGGAAGAGCATGAACTTTGTTATGTTGTGCGTGAGGTCAAAGGATTAAAGGACTAATTATGGATTTGATAGCTTGAAGTTAAATGACTGAGAGATGTCGAATCTAGTCTAAATGCCATATGGAGTTCTATATTTGAGTTTGATATACGAATTGCTTTAATGATCAATTTAAAAGTCTATTGGGTTGAGTATGCAATCTATGATAAAAATGATCAATTCCAAATGTGATCTCCATAAAGGTAAAGGATTTAGGAATTATCAATTTTTGGATAAGTTCTAAGAGGAAGTTTCTACATCCTAAGTTTAAGAAATTTTGATTTTATAGCCACAATGGCTAAATGCAATAGTCAAGTAAATCATTCACTTTATAACTGTAATTGGCTAAGGATTGGTGAGTAAAGTTAAGATCTTAACACTAAATGGTGTACAACTTGATGTTTAGGTATTTAAGAGTTATTTGGAAACAATTGTCTAATCAAGTTGCATTAAAATGTTATGGTAAAGGTATACGATTGTTAGTAGTGAAATATGCCTATAGGATGATCTTGGCATACTACAAAAAGGTGAAATGTGGAGTAAACATGTCGAAATTGAGGAAAGTAAGAAAGAGGTTCTTACACATGATAATGGATGTTGACATTTAAATGGATATGTATATGTATATGTGGAGTTACTCATGTCACTGGTGGCAACATAAAATTGTTCTTAGCGATTTGAGATTTGAACACAATATGCTTGATGGGTTGCATAGGTGGTATTATAAGATACTAAATTGACATAATATACGCTATTGGAAATAATTATGAAAATGGGGGAAGACTAAATTCTAGAATTTTGAAGTAATGATGTGAGCATAAGTAGAATGATCAAGATAGACAAAATTCATGATGATACTAAGTTAAAGTGGCTAAACTATTTCAGTTATAAGATAAGAAAGACAACTAGTTGCGAATACTAAGGAATTGTGGAACACTAGAAGCAGTGAATAATTATGTGTGCGGTGTTATACGTACATAGTGAATTCATTATACAATATGGAAAGATGTCCTAAGGTGGGATTTATTGATTGGTGACAAGTGTTAAGGGATGAGATGAATTTGAAAATATTGGCTTGGCTTATTATATGTGATAAACCTACGGGAATATAAATGGCTATGGAAATTTTGACGTAAGCTTGGAAGAAAACCAAACAGTCAAGGATGATCAATGTAATAACCTTAAATGTAGACAAATAGCATTGATTAAGTAAACCCCAGCAACCACCGCGCCACAGTGCTAGGAGCACCTCATGTCTAGGACGTATGAATAAAATGTGAGGGGCGTGAAGCTGAACTTACGAGCTAAATTATGGTCATTTGGACTTGATGTTAAGCTTCGTTAATTGGAGTTTTAAGGTTTTGGAAAAGTATTTATATGAATGAATTGGAAAGTTTCTTTATTGCCTTATATATTGACATGTAGGTAAATGAGACAAGAGATTAAGCCTTGTTAAAGGCTAAGGAAAGAGTGAATGAAAAGTAAGGTAAATAATGGAAGAAATATGGATGTTGCTATGATGAACATAAGAAGCTTAAGAATAATCAATGCAAATATACTAAGATAGTTGTGTGATCCGAATTAAGGACAAGGACGCCTTGGGAGATTTGAAAATAATGTCTGTTGGAACTGATGAGGTGGAATGTCATTGAGCATACATTGGATTGTTAAAGTTATGAGTGGTTTTGAAGGTAAGCTTTTGATTGTTTAAGTCCTCAACTGAATTCCACCAAAGGATGTGTTTAAGTGTTTCAAAAGTGTATTGAAAAGCATAAGAGAATATATTAGTTAACTTACCATAAAAGATCGAAATGGCATGGCCATGAGAGGCTCGTGAGCAACCAAGCAATGTATGGGTAAATGTGCAAGGGAGCTATGATTGGTAGATAAGAGTAAAACTTTAATGATGGGATAGTGTTCACTGCTTTGGGCAATGAACCATAAGTTATGGGCTTGTATGCACTTTGTGAACACTTTGGTGAGATAATTTGAAGGGGTTCTCACAATGTGAAAACATTAAAGCTCAAGGAGCTAATAGTTATATAGTAACGTTGATGTTCATGACTGATATGTCATGTAGTACAAAGGTACGCTGCAAGTCTAAGAATGATTGGAAATGTTGGTTTGAGGCAATGATTATCTTGCCATTATGTAGGCCCAATAATGTTACGGTCTCGATACGCTTGTGGAGGCAGAGTATACAATGGTAAAAAAAAAAGTGTTTCCCTCACATGTGTTATTTCATTTTGAGTAATTATCAAAGTAGAGTACCTGATAAGGGCAAGCAAGGATTGAATTATGCTTTAAATGCTTAGTGAATATTGCCGATATGCTATAGTTAATCGATATTACCCTTGGTGAGGAAATAGCAGTACACAACGGGATTCGTAGAGATCTACTTGGGAAAAAAATGATGATTTGATATTTCAAGTAAGCATGTACGAGTAAAGATTTTGGTAATAAGCCATGATTTAAAGTCAGGATACAAGAATATGAATTGGGACTAAGTAATGTCGAGATGACATAAGAATATAACATATATGTTGGAAGTACGAAAGACAATTAAGAAGTAAAAAAGACTTTTAAGGATTATGGTATAGCATAAATGTAATGATCAAGTAAAGATAAATTTGAAAGATCAACAAAATAGTAAGGCATACATGGATACTAGAGGGTAACTTGATGAAAATGATAATTAGTGATTGTGACATGTTTATGACAATGTGGCGCAAGGATGAGTGGTAGGATGAAGCTTACACATCTTATTAGAAATGATAAGAAAAGAGTATAAGCAAGTAAATTATGTGAAGTTATGCATAGGCACAATGAGAATCTGTGTGGATTACATAAGAACCAATTTATGGTAGGATGTAAAGTAAATGGTGATTTAAACATTCGAAGGGGTAATCTGGAGTTGATTATACCCTAATATTCATGGATTAAACTTGACCTATGGGAATGAAATGGAAAAGTAAAAAAGGAAGCATGAGCTACGAGAATATGATGATGAACCTAGGTTATGGATTGAAATGAATAGAGGAAATTTACTTCAAAGTAATTGACGAGGGTTTCTACATGTAGTAATGGATGATGATTCTTAAATGTGTATGTACATACATATATATATATGGAGATGATTATGTGATTAATTAAAGTGAAGAATTATTTATAGCAATTCGAGTTTCGAATTCGACATGTTTAATAAGTTGTATAGATGACACGATGATGAGAGTTACCATTAGAAATTGAGCTATGTGAATAAAGGAGAATTCAGGAGCAAAAGAGAAAGAAAGGATATTAAGGAATTGGAATCTCTGTCGTGGTTGAGCCATACCAATGGATTAATATGATTAAGATGTAAGGATTAAGGAAGTGTTATATCATGTTTAAATTAGACTTCCACGAAGCACTAGTGCCACGAATGGAGAATAAACGATGATAGTACCCTAATGCGAGTAATTGGAGGAATTGATTCAGAAGATGAAACTTAACTTTGTTAATAATGATTCAACATATGAGGAGTAACCAGTTGTTATTCTTGATAGACAAGTCAAAAGCTCCGCTCAAAGGATGTAGCCTCGATGAAAGCATTATGGCAAAACTACACCAGTGAAGAGGTAATGGGGGAGGCTGAAGAGGAGTTGCAAACAAGTGTCCGCACCTCTTTAATACATAAAGGTATGCTACCTTATAGTTTGATTTAAATTTAGGGACCAAATTTCTTTTAGTGGGGGAGAATGTGAGACCTTGATCTTTATAGACTCGTAGCTAGAAGTAGACGCGATATCACGGACTAGGGGTAATTTCGTTATTTCTTTAGTGAGCCCCTAGAAGTATGCTTTCAAACATTATTAAGGCCTAAGTAGGCCTAAGGCATAAATGAATTATGAAAATAAGGATAAAATGATGAAGAAAATAGAAATAATGATGATTTTCGAGGTAAGGGTAAAATGGTCATTTTTCATCTTGGGTCAAAATTTTTAAGTTTTCATGAACCTGAGTATTTCTAGACTATTATGGACTTTGTCTCAGTGTCAAAAGAGTATAAAGATTTCACAAAGGATTGAAGGAAGACAAAGCCAACTTCTTAAGGGCATTTTCATAATTTTAGTGGAGTTTGGATAAGCTTTAGCTATAAATATCATTTTTCAGCAGCTTTTTCTCATTTTTTCAGTAGCTTCTTCTTCTTCTTCTTCTTCTTCCCATCTCATGTTTCTTTCATCCTCCATGGAAGCTTGTTTTGAAACCTCCATAACTTCTCTCAAGCTAACTCTAATTTTCATGCTTTTGTGCACTTTTTCATAGAACCTTTTATGATCTTTCACTCTCTCACTTTAAAACCCTTAAAAAGTCTTACTTCCATACTTTCTCTCACTAGCTAGGTGTTTTAGAGAGAGAAAGAGGGAGCTTCTATAATAGCTTGAAAATTTTTGGAAAGGGATTCAATTATAAAGCTACCAAGGTGAGTAGTGAAGTAGAGTTGATTTTTAAGTGTTGAGAATGGCTAGTGATTAGATTTATGAATGTTTTGTAGTTGAGGTTATTTATTCATCTTTAGTGTGATTAGAATAGAGAAAGTAAATAGCCACTTAATGGCAATTGGAAGCTAGTTAGGAATAACTAGCAGAACATGAATTAGGAGATACCTTTTAGAATTACGGTTATGTGAATTGAGTTGATTTGTGATGTTATTGTGTGTGATAGGTTCCAACAAGACCCCACATCTCCATTTGGAACATTAGTGAAAGTTAGAGTCGATCTAAGATTCAACAAATATCGGTGAGTGAACTTGCATTAAAATGTTTTGGGTTAAATGTGTAAATGTTTGAATGAATTACTTGAAAGGTTTTAATTGTCTTTTTATTTAAAATGTATATGGGAACAAGCTTTTAATGAAACGTTTTGCATTGTGAAATCTGACTGTGATGAGTCCACGTACTCCTTTATTTCGTTGGTATACATATATATGTGTTGTGCCTTGATAGATAGTTAATATCGTGTAATAAATATGACCGTGCGTGTGTGGTGTGGGAGAGCATAAGCCGGTAATGATGTGGGCAGGAGTGCATGTGATGATATTGAATTGTGTGAGTAGGGAGTGCACATGATGATTATATCGAAATGTGAGAATAGGGAATGCACATGATGATGATGATGATATTGCCTTGTGCGTGTAGGGAGTGTACATGAGCNATACTATATATATATATATATATATATATATATATATATATATGTTATAGAAAGTTTATGAAACTAATTGTGATTGTGTTATGTGTTGGAATTGTTAATTGCTCCCAAATTGCTTTTCATTTCAAAAAGAAAATGGCTTTTGATATAACAAGACCCCTTTTAACTCAATTGCTCTGTTTCTCGAGGCACATAGAAACTCTCTGGTTGAAGGGGGTTGCACTGGCCTGATTCTCGCTGCAGCGAGAAATTTGCTAAAGCTTCTCGCTGCAGCGAGAAACTCTTGGGTAGTTCCAAAATCCTCGTGCAGTGCTTTCAATTTGACAATGAGTTTGACCATATTCCTCTCAGAACTGGGCAAAGTAGTAAACATCAAAGTTGCAGCCCAGTCTCTTAGCTTTCTAATGGTCCAAAAATCATGTTAATTGGATTTCTTTAGTGGGAGATATGCTTGAAGAACCAAAGCATAGGCAAACTAAGAATGCCTTTTCGTTACAGTGCGAAAATCCTCTATTTGTTGTCTTGCTTGGTCATTGCTGAAATTTTCATTCTATTCAACTTTATGGTGCATCATGATTCTTGTAACATTAAGGGATTAAACATTCAAAGTTTGAAATGAGGGGTTTTAACCAAAACTTAGACTAAATTGCATGGTTTTATCATAAGTGCATTATGTTTTCTAAAACATTCCGTATCGTTGCTTGTTCCCTTCTTATATTCACTCACTAAGTTTATACTCACATTTTTAAAACTTCATATTTTCATATTCGGAGGCAATTGGGACTTAGATTGAGTATCCACGTATGCTCGTCTTCTTGGTAGGTACTATGGCATCTCAATAACGGTACATTCACTTAAAATCACTCTACTGATGGTTGAGAGTCTTTGTCTCTGTACACGTATATGTAATGTAAACTACTAGGAGTCATGTTATAAATAAAGTATGTATATGTTGGATTGATGATGATGCCCTTATGAGACGGCAATGAATTACAATACTTTGAGATAATATAAATATGAATATTCTATTGCTACAAAATATTACTGAAACATTTACTGCTGAGAATTACAACACATGGTTTTAAAGATGATGGATGGAATGAGGAACAAGATCTCATAAAGATACTTACTTGGGCCTAGTGGGCTATGCCCATTGAGCCCATGCGCCAGATATGGCTCGGGATTTGGGTTGTGACAGTAGTGCTATAATCCAGAATAAGCTTCCACCAAAGCTTAAAGATCCAAGGAGTTTTTCTATTCCTTGCACTATTGGTAGTTTTAAAATTTCTAAAGCTTTATGTGATTTAGGTGCTAGTGTTTCAATAATGCCTTTGTCTGTTGCTAGAAAACTTAGATTTCAAGAGATACAACCTACTACAGTTACCTTACAATTAGCAGACAGAACAATCAGGCACCCAGTTGGGATTATAGAGGATGTTTTGCTTGAAGTTGGGCATTTATACATTCTGGTGGATTTCATTGTGCTCAAGATTGAAGATGATGTTGAAATTCCTCTTATTTTGGGAAGATCATTCTTAGCTACAATTGGAGCAATTATTGATATGAAGAATGGCAAAATAACTTTCAGAGTTAGAGAGGAGGAAGTGGTATTTAATTTGTTCAATGCAACTCAATATCCCTATATAGATTGTTCCTATAAAGTGGATTCAGTCAATGAGGGTAAAGGTAAGCCTATTCCACCACCTTCAACAACGCAGGCGCCAACTCTTGAGACAAAACCACCACCACTTTCTAGCTATCTTGATTTTGTGGTTGGACAGTGAGTAGTACTTTATGATTCACGACTCCATCTTTTGCCATGGAATCTTAAACCATATTGGGGGAACAAGTTTAAGGTGGTAAAGATTCATCCTTATGATATTATCGAGATTTATGGTGGACTTACCGGAGCTAGGGGTGAGCAAATATAAATCGAACCGAATTGAAATGAGTTTGGTTTTTTCGGTTCAATTAGTTTGGTTTTTTGATTAGTTTAGTTAGGATAGTTCAATTAGTAAAATTATTTTGGTTAGGTTTCGGGTAGGAAAATTTCTAACCAAACTAATCGAACCTAAATAAGGGTATTATGGAGATTTTACATGAAAAAAAATCCTAAACTTAAATTATTTATTGTTGTTTATATCATATAAATTATTTGAGTATTCATTTTATTTATTATAATTTTTTAACATCATTTTTAATATTTTGTAATATTGATTTATTTAAAAAATACAGTATAAATCAATATATACAAACAAAAAAAATAAAAAATTTGTTAAGTTCGATTTTTGAAAATCGAACCAAACTAACCGAATTAGTTCAGTTTCGGTTAGTTCGGTTCCATTTGGGTTATTTGTAAAAAAGAGTTCGGTTA
The DNA here is from genome assembly GCF_000208745.1 of Theobroma cacao. Classification (NCBI taxonomy): domain Eukaryota; kingdom Viridiplantae; phylum Streptophyta; class Magnoliopsida; order Malvales; family Malvaceae; genus Theobroma; species Theobroma cacao. Next base: position 25,273,955 of record NC_030850.1, on the reverse strand, counting down.
GTTCAGTTATTAGATATCCAAAACTGAACTAACCGAACTAACCGTTTGCACACCCCTAATCCAGAGCAGTCAAAGTCAATAAAGAAAATCTCGAGCAATATAAAGTAGTGCAGAATGGGGCATCATAGTCAAGCTAGTGACTATAAAGAAGTGCTTCTTGGGAGGCAACCCAAGCACTCTAACTTACTTTATTTTATTTATTTAATTATTAACACTTTTTTTATTTTGTGCAAGTTCATAAAAAAAATTTTAAAAATTTAAAATTCAAAACAAAAATTTTAAAAAAATTTAAAAAAAAAAGTGGTAAGCCGCAACTCCCACTGTGGGAAGCCGCAGCTTAGCAAGCTTCCAACAACGTGAGCCTCAGCTCACTAGTCTCAAAGCCACTACTCCATAAAAAAAAAAAAGGCCATTTGGATGTGGGTCACAGCTTCCACATGGGGTAGGCCACGGCCCCCTGAAGTACCCACCACCCTCAATTAGGCTGCCAACATTGGGTAGCCCACTAACGAAACCCAATTCCCCCCACATTTGTACTAGCTCACTACCCACCACCCTCTAGTAAGCTACAAACATTGGGCAGCCCACTAACTAAACTCAATTTCTTTTTCTTATTTGGACTGCCCATTACCCATTTAACCATTACCCAACAAAAAAAAAACATTTTTCCTTATTTATTTTCTTTTCAGTTTTTTTTAGTTATTATTTATTTTATTTTTCTAAATTAATTAATTATTTTTTTTTTTAATAAAAAAAAAATTCATCCAAGTGGCAATGAAGATGATAACAATAAAGAGGAGGATTAGAGCTTCTCAAAAATTCATCCAATCATCAGGGGAGTATTCTTTACCTTTCTTTTATTTTTTCTAACATTGAGGCCAATGTTTAGTTTAAGTTTGAGGGGGGTGAATTTATTTTTGTAATGATGAATATCTTGTGGAAGTTTTAGATTTAATTTTGTTTGCATGTTTATCTAGATTTATAAATAATTTAGGATTAATTGGTAAATGAATTTATTTCTTGTTTGAATTTTAGGAATCTAGAGTAAAGTTGTGTTAATTTTTTTAATGATTTTTTTATCCAATGATGATAACTAGTTGTCTTGAATTTTTAACCTTTGGTGAATAAGGTTTTTGTTTGGATTCATGCTAAAGTCTTTTGTTAAGTTTCATTGTTTGAATGTGATTTTCACAATTTTAAGTACTATATCTTTTACTTTGAATTATTCTAAATATCTAGAGAAGGTTTTTATTGATTTAAATTTTAGATTATGTCATGAATTCTAGAATTTGTTTAATTTTCTCTCGAGGCCAAATCCTAGGCAATACTTAGTTAGGGACATGATTTAGGCCATCTTTGGACCGTTTGAACCTAAAAAGCCAACCTTGTTAAATCTTTATCCCTAGTATACCCCTTTTGAGCCTAATTTCCCTTTTCTTTATTTAACTACATAATAATTGAGCCTAGCTTTAAAATTAATTTTTCAATTTTGCAACCCTCACTCCTCAGCATGTATATTGTTTTAGAAAATATAAATTGAGTTAAATGTTGAAAAAGGTAGAAAGGTGATGTTGATGAAAAAAAAAAAGTTCAAAATATGCAAAGTAACCCCACTACCTACAATGCAAAGAAAATAAGTTTGGGGATGTGAAATTGAAAGAAAAAAAATGTGTTGAATGAAAGAAAAGTTCAAATGTGGAAGAAAAAGTGTATTAGGAGAAGGAAAATAGAGCTCTATATATAGGTTCTAGAATAATTATGTGTTTAGGGTGATTTGAGCCACATTAATATCCTTTATCATACCTTGACCCTAGCCATACATTACAAGCTTTATAAAGTCCTATTGATTCCTAGCTTTATATTAGTCTACATTAGTTGAGAGAGAGATGAAAAGTAAACATATAAAGTTCTAATACTAATTTGAAATTTATATTGGCATAAACTCATCTGGATGTCATGATATTCTTGATAAAAGATTATCTACATATTGTCATTAGTTTTGTCTCCATTGTTTGAATCTTGGACCAATTAACACAACCAGAAGATACTGGAAATCAACATATCACTCACTAGTCATGACTCTAACAAATACTTCATTACTTTATTAGTTTAAAGAAACTAAGTTTATACTAGCAATTTTTGGCCTGCAGAAGGAAAAACAGCCTAAGTGTGCTTAAGGTCCGAGTCACTTACATGAATAGCAAACCCAATTGTATTAAACCAATCCGAACCCAATCCTTTTGTCCAAGCTCTCTTATTGGGTCAATCAACTTTTGCATTCACAAGCAAACATCCAAAACCATAACCCAGCCCACATGTCTGAGCAAGAAGAAAAAGTTCTACGAAAGAACTCCAAAATTGCTGCTTGAAAAAGAGACCGAACTCAACAAACAAAAAAACCAGGAAGAAAAACATAAGAACTATGGCAGTTACATCCCATCTGGCAAAGCTGAGCTGTCCTGGGTCTTTCTCTTCTTCTTCTTTCACTCAGCTTCCATGCGACAAATTTCTTCGTTTTCAAAGGAACGTGGCTTCAACATCAGCCAGCTGGAGCTTGGGCATCAATGGCTCTAGGAAGCAAAGCAAACCCTTGTCGGTACGAGGCATGGCTTCCTCATTTGGGTCCAGGCTGGAGGAGAACGTGAAGAAGACAGTTGCTGATAACCCAGTTGTTGTTTACTCCAAGACTTGGTGCTCGTGGGTTCAAATCTCATCATTCTCAAAAATTGTCATTTTTTTCCTCTTAAACTGATTTGTTTTTATGGAGTGGGTTTGTAATAGATATCTTTTATGTTTGGTTCTTGGTGTAGGTATTCTGCTGAGGTGAAATCATTGTTCAAGAGGCTTGGAGTGAATCCTTTGGTTATTGAATTGGATGAATTGGGTTCGTTTTCTTTCACTTTGTTGCTCCTTTTATCATGCGTTTATATAAAGTTGGATTTTCTTTTGGTTGTGGATGTTTTTCTGCTTAATTTTGGTTACTCACTATTACATATCTTGAATTTGTTGAAATTAATACTATTTTTGGTAATCCCTTGGATTGGTTTGATGATGTTTACGAGTGATTTTTGATACCTTGTTGAATTTGAATTTCCATAAAGTTTTGAGAAATATCATTTGTGTTAATATTATGATACATGGAAACGGCTGCTACAAATACAATTGATGTTGAGTGTTTGAAATGTGATGGACCTTGTGAGTATGTCCTTTTTCTTCTGCCATGTTCAAGTTGATTGTTTCATAATCTTATATATGATACTTGAATGCAATGAGGAATGTGGTGCAAATTTTGGCATCTTTTCTGCTTAAATTAAACAAAGAATGAATAAAGGAGAGTTGATGGGTGGCCAAGTTCACTATTGAAAGAAAGTTAATATAATGAATTTATATGCGACTTGTAGATCTTCAATACACTTCTGAAAACCCTGATTCTCTATACAGATACAAAGAAACAGATAGGAGATTTATTAAGTGTGATGGCTATTAACCCAAGACTTTGATCTTTTAACTTTTCTTTAGCTGAACTTTCTCAAAATCTAGCTTGCGTCTATTCTTCTGGTTATTCTTTACAATCAATAGGCAATGCCTTATGTTTTGATACTACTATAAGATAAGTAATGGAGCTTTCGTTTAAGCCTAGAGGCAATATCAATAATGGCAATGCTGGAAACCTGATTTTGAAACATCTTTATGCTAGCTTATTGTTCTTTCTCTGTGCAGCGTCTCTGTTTTCATGTAAGAAAATGAGACTACATTTTTTTATTCATATTATAATGTTTAAATCATGTGAATTGACAATTTAAAGGTTCTGAAATTCAAGTATTTTTTAAATCTCATGAGTCTAAATCATGTAAATTGGCAATTCAAAGATTCAGAATTCAAGTACTTTTGAAATCCCATGATTCTTAACCACTTTTGGGTTTTTATTGTAAGAAACCTTTAAAATTTAATCAATAAGATTACTAATTACTAATGCTTTTTAAGTCTTAGAATTTTTAAATCCTAACAAAGGGATCATGTCAATGCCAACATAACCCACCACAAGATCTCAAATCGCTATCGTACTTTCTCGTGGAAACATTTTATCCTTTTTGTTATTGAAAAGTTGGAAATTATGTCTCTAAAAAAATCTTTCTGTATCAGAAGATGAAGAGATTAGATTCTCTACCTAAGAATTTGACCATATATGTTACCTTTCTCCAATTCAACAGAAGCTGAGTATGAAATTTCATATCCCAAATTGGCTTTGCAGTCAGTTACCTTTGATTTATTGCTTATTTAATCAGGAGTTTTATTTCTTTCAGGTCCCCAAGGGCCCCAAGTGCAGAAGGTGCTGGAGCGGCTTACTGGACAACATACTGTCCCAAATGTTTTTATTGGTAAGTAGTGCTTTTGTAATATTAGCATTTACCTGACTGATTTAGACATATTTTAATTGTAGAACAGTCTATATGACTTGTTGCATTTAAATTTATTAAATTGTTACCAGTCCATGGCTTATTATCTTTGAATTTACTTTTCTTGTAAATGGATGAAGTGTCACTCTCTGTTTTGAGATTGGTGTTGACAAACAGAACAAAAATTGATCCTAATATAATTATAAAATCAACATGAGCAACAAGTACCAACTTGGACATGTAACTTTTGCTGCTTGCTAGTACAAATCATCGGATCGTCTATAAAAATTGCATAATCGATGTCCAGCTTCTTTTCTTTTGTTTCTCTCTTTATCTATTTAGTTGACCTACTCTCCATCTATAATTCTTCTTGTGACTTTGAGGACTTGCTGCCTTTAGGTTTCCAATGTTGACTTGGCAATGTCGTGCTGAGAGGTAGAGGTGTTATGCTCTTGTGGCAGTTGTTAGTTTGTGGTAGTGGTTTCTTTATTTTGAGAAAAAAAAATTGGAAAAATTTAAAACCTTGGCATACTTGGCTTGTGTATTAACTGTTCATTCCATCTTTTTGCAATTTTTGGGACACTAATACAGTGAAACACATTAGAAAACAAATTTGGGGTATAGATTTGGCTTTCATTTTTTGTGTTTTTTTTTTTTTTAGCTGCAGTTCTGGCTAAAACAATCACATATCAAAGCAAAAGGCTTTTTGTGGTGGTGATACTGAATGAAGTTGTAGTGACTGAAAGATTTATAAATCTTTGTGGCATACTCTTTGATGCTTTCCTAGTGCAAATGTAGCTAACTTTGTTTAGAGTGTAATATACTAAGTAATTCTAGTTTGACGGTAAACTGCAGTTTTTGTTTTGCTATCTTTTGCCCTTTTTGTTTTTCTCTTCTCTCTCTCTCTCTCTGAAATGTTCTTGGTTGTATAATGATAACTAATGCTCTAATTTCTATCTGCTTCACTCAGGGGGCAAACACATTGGTGGTTGTACAGGTATTCATGCATATTTCTATTATAAATCATGCATTCATTAAGATGAGACTTACATCATCATTACTAACCTGAAACATGTTTGACTTCTATTATGTGAGTCTGCAAAATTTGATTCTACCCTCACATAAGACATTATACTTTGGAATATTTCCTGAATAGTAGGATATGCCCTTTTACAGTTTTCTCTCGATTCCATTATTGTTTCCTTAATTTTTGACAGCTAGTAATTCCCTAATCCTTGGCTCTTAAATTCAGATATATATTTGATTCTTGGAATGAACTTATATTTTTTCTTATTGTTTTTTTTTCTTTTTGAGTAACTTGTGTTATTAGAACTCAGAAACACATTTTTTTCAAGATTCAGGTGAATAGATTTCAATTATTCTTGTTGCTTCCTATTCTGATGCAGATACTGTGAAGCTATATCGTAAAGGAGAACTTGAAACTTTGCTATCAGAAGCTAATGTTAAAAATACGGAGACCTAGCTCATCAGGCATGCTGTCATTTTGCATATCTGATTCCCCAGCAAAAATTGGATGCTATAACAAGATTTGCCATATTCTTGCCTCTGTTAACAGAAACATTTAGTTCTATTTCATTTTTTTAGTTGAAATCTCAAGAGGTCATATCTTCATTACTCTTTGTTTAAATTGTATATGAAAATCACGAAGTTGTCGCATGTATCTTATGTGAACCTTGTTTGGTAATTTGTTCACTTCAAAACTCTTAGGACTTGTGGATTGATGAGTTTGGGAACAATATGAATCGAATATAATGCTACAAATACTTGGTAGTCTTTCCAAGGCACTATTTTTGTTGTAACTGGTTACTTTAAGTACACATTGTGAACTTCCACTTCCTTTCTTTCCTTCCCTCTTCCCAATGTGATAAGTTGATTATGAACCTGTGATGAGAATATAAAGAAAGTCCCCCATATAAAATAGTTCTTAATCAATGCCTTATGAAACTATGCTGAATTTTAGAGAGAAGGAAATATTTACTGCCTAGGAAGTGATTATACTTGCCTATGTTGCAAGCAGATCAGGGTTTGAAAGTGCTATTAAGTGTGATATCATAATGAAAAGCTTAGTTATATTGCCAGTCCCTCGTTGAAAAGTCCATACACTTAGCTGTATGTATGTTTACTTATGCCTTTTCTCTGTGAATATATATTTTCCATTGGTGTTGTCTTTTACTAGCCTCAAAATCTACCATTGTAACTAACAGCAGAGCAAGAGAATAAAAACGCAAAGCAAGATTTTGGCGATGAATTACAGAGCAACACGAGAAGAAACAATTGCTGACTATCCAAACCAAGAGGAACCTCAGTGTCATTCATTCTCAGCCAAGATTGACCAGGGATGTGCTAACTGATGTTGGATAAGAGTTTTAAGACAGCCAAAACGAGATCCATGAAATGTTGAAGAGGGTAACAGGAGCTGATTTCCCTTCCACATGGCTTTATTTTTCAGACGATTGTATTGAATTTTCCCCATTAGCAAACTTGATGGAAACTGTTCATATGTGGCTTTGAATTGCAGAAACACAGTCCTTGCTTCTAAGAGTTTGCTGATGCAATAATTTTCTCCCTGCGGAGTGTGAAAAAAGTCAACATTTTATCACGGTTAGGGAGGTTCTCTTTGATCAGTGGCACTTCCTTAAAGTTTTCAGCCCATGCCTGTAATCGAGGGAAGCTGTCAGATTCCAGCAGTTGAACACCAGCTGCTTCTGCTAAGACATCAAGCCAACAAGCTACCCATCCATAGGCTATATCAGTCAATCCAATCTTGTCACCCCCAAAAAACTTCTTCTCTCCAAGCCCATGCTCTTCTATAATTTTTAGCAGTTGTCTAGCTTCTTTTGTCGCCTTCACTTGCTCTTCTCCAACAGTATGAAAGAATTTGTAGAATGTAGGGGCCTTCACAGAAAGCAAATGTCGATGAGGAAATAATGATCAAAAGAAACTATAAACCATGAATTGACACAAAATTTTTCATGCTTCATTACCGTATCCTCTCCAAACTTGATCCAGAAGCGAGACAGGGTCCTTTCATAAGGATCTTGTGGAAGCAAGGGGTTTTCAGGCCATATCTCCTCTATATATTCAAGAATGACAATGGATTCTGCAATCGGTTTTCCACCATGAAACAGTACTGGAATCTTCTTGTGAACTGGATTAGACCTAAGAAGCAACTCGCTCTTGTTGAAAACATTCTCTTCCACGTATTCATACTTCACTCCTTTGTGTTTGAGTGCCCATAAAACTCTGTAACTAAATGGACTGCCCCATGATCCTAGCAACTTCACTTCCTCCATTTTTAAAGAACTTGGAGCTTATGCAGTCATGTTATGCTCTTTTCTTTCCCAGGCAGGCCCTTAAATGCCTGAATGGTTGCTTGGCCTCTACGTTCTAACCTCAACAGTCAACACGCTAGTCAAAATTTTGCTTTGTTTTTGAATTGTTGACATTTAGACCAACTGTGCTTATTTGGCTGGTTGCTTAATACAATATTAATTTTGTCTGCTGCCAATGTTCTTTGTTGAATTTGATATTTGCAAGATGAATACGCCAATCTTCCAAGGCTTGACTTAGTCACATATCGACAACCAAAATTACCTAAATCAATTTCTCAAGCGAAGAAAAAAAGAAAAACAAATAAAACCTGGACTTCAATCATAGCTTGAGCAAGCAAAATATAGAGAGGAAATAGTAGTGGTTATTTGCCTCACAAATATTAGTCCAGTACTAGCTAGGAATTAAGCAAGCATACATATAAAGGAAATGAAAGCTAGTCTTCATGTTGTGGTGGACGCAAGAAACATCTCTCTTTTCTTGGAGTAAGAGACGAACAACCGATCATGATCAGGAAGGTTGTTTTTTATCACAGGATGTGCCCTGAAATTGTGAATCCAAGCATGTAAGCGAGGGAAGCTCTCAGCATCTAGTATCTTTGCATCAACTATTTCTTCAATGACTCCAAAAGAGGCAGCCATCCACCCCATGGCCAAGTCCACAATTCCAATTTCCTCACCACCGAAATATTTCTTCTCCCCAAGAGCTTGTTCTTCTAACATCTTTAGCAACTCCTTTGCTTCCTTGGCTGCCTTCTTGTGCTCCTCTCCAGCGGTAATGAAGAATGACACGAATGGAGCAGCCTGCGCATTGAATTCATACACATTACCTTATTGATTTGTTGAAGGAAAGAATGAGCTTGAGCTCAGTCTAACTTTCTTGGCCAGGCTGCACACTTTTGTTCCGTTAAATCAAGTTCTATAAAACCAATACAAAGATGGATGGATGCTACCTAGCTAGTCAACCTAATCAATATAATTAAAGCTTTGAAATAGAAATTCACCTTATCCTTATCGTCCACAAAGTTGATCCAGAACCGTGCCATGGCCCTTTCATAAGGATCCTTTGGAAGCAAAGGCTTGTGAGGCCATGTCTCCTCAATGTACTCAAGAATAACAGCGGATTCTGCAATTGGTTTCCCGTTATGAACAAGAACTGGGATCTTTTGATGAACTGGATTATACTTCAAGAGCATATCACTTTTGTTAAATAAATCTTCGTCTATGTATTCATACTCAACACCCTTGAGTTCCAGAGCCCATTGAACCCTGTAACCATATGGACTAGGCCACGACCCTAGAACCTTCACTTCTTCCATTTTCAGTTGAATTTTTTGTTGCTGCCCATGACATGTCAAGTTCACCTATTTATAGACTTTCTCCATCGCGGTCCAAGTTCTAGCATGGAATTTTCCTATATTTTTAGTTGACCAGACTTTTCTTGGCTGCGTGATATTCTCCGCCTCTTTGCCAACTGGCAAGATGCATGTTTCCATGATATTTCCCTATGTTATCATCATTTTGGTTTATAGTTTCCTGTTTCCCCTTTCAAATTCCCCTTTCAATTTTCCCTTATGAATTGAAAGGGAACTTTTCTTATCTTATGAGCCAACCAGTTATGAAAGCTTTAAGCACGACTTCTCCTTTATCTGCTGCAACGTGGGTGGAGGTTTCCTTGCAAGAACGGGTTGGAATCCTGGCAATTACTGAGTTTGGTATCAGAATCAAGTGGCATCAATACAGATGGATGAATTGATCCAAGAAGATGGGCTAGAGCCGAAAGGTGTGAGACATCGTTGCGTTGGTTTTGTAAAATGGCCCAGGCTGGTTTTGGTCCGGGTCGAAATGAAGGGGCCAACTGTCTTAGGTGGGGGTTCTAGAAACTAGCCCAGAAAGAGTAAAAAGACTCAATGGGCAACTCACAAATGGCAAGCGTGGCAATTTCGTGATCACATTTCTCCAGGAAGCGCCAATGCTAACTGTAACAAACCAAGTAACGAACCAAAATAACAAGTTCCAGTAGCTGTGTTGCCATGGCTTCCATGGCACAATTTTGTTACATTCTTGGACCCTCAAACCTTAAGCAAAAGTACAGCAGTTCCAGATTTGGCTTCGAAAATCCCATTTATAGAAAGAATGCTCTCTCTTCTATCGATTTAAAATTTCATGCAAAGCCATCATCGGTCTCTTCTTCCGTCGTTTGTTCTGCTGCTAATAAGCCCTCTTCCTCCTCGGAAATTAGGTACTGTTCTCTCTCATCAATTGTTATATTAATTTCTTACTCCTGATATTGTGCTCATATTTATGAGTTTTGGGGCGTTTTTTCAAAACCCATTGAGGAACATTTAGATTTGATCATTGCAATGCACTGAAGACACTGGTTCCTAATATTACTTTGTCATCATTGTTAGGCGGCGGTGTATTGTCATTGATGCACACTTTTATACTTAATTGGAGCTAAGAATTTGTGGTTCTTAAGGTAGTCACCGTAAATAGGAGGGAAAAGGAAGGAAAAGGAAGGAAGAACTAAGAAAAAGGATAGGAACGAGGGAGTGCTGAGGATCTTTAGGGTGTAGTTGATTATAGCTTTTTTGAATTGATGTCTGATGATAGCTTGGTTTTACACGTTTCTACAAAAAATGAGTTGGTCAGTCCAATGGATTTAGATGCCTGCCTTAACGATGGTAGTATTATTTTTCATCATTGGATGCTGCATCTTCATTTAAGAAAAAAGGTTTTGTTATGAAAATGATTCAATTTGACTACTAATTGTCATTGGCATCTGAAGAGTATCTGTATGTGCAAGTTCCTACGTATTGGAAAGAAACAAACCATTACAGACTGCAACAAACTACAAAAAACATGAAAGGAAATCAAAGAAAAGAGCCTGAACCAAAAAAAAAAAGAAAAGAAAAAGAAAAATGATGTTGTTTTGGTTAATCCTTCACATATGTGGCAGGCAACCTGTCTTCTCTTCGGTTATTAACCTCATGTCTCAGTCTTCAAATGGTAAGTCAATATGCTCCTCAGCACCAAAAAAAAAAAGTATGTTTGTGACATATTTCCCTTTCTTCACTTCGAGAAAGTGCCTTTATAATCTTAGTACATAAAGACGTCAAACAACACGATGCTTTTTCAATTGCTTTTCTGACTTAATTTCCTCTTGACTTAATTTCCTCTCATTCAATGCTTCTGACTATCCGGTTCTGTTTTACAAGTTAGGCTTGTTCATAATTTTATTTGTTCTCAGTTCTGCAGCCAAGATAAGGAGTGAAGTTCTCTCTCCCTTTCGGTCTGTTCGGATGTTCTTTTACCTTGCGTTCATCGCAAGTGGTGCCTTGGGAGGATTAATAGCCTTTACACAGTTAATTGCTGCCCTAACTAATCCTGCAAGATCGTCTGAAGTCCCTGACCTTTTAACAAGTCTTGGCATAGACGTTGCTGCAGTATCTATCTTTGCATTTCTGTATTTCAGGGAGAACACTGCTAAGAACGCACAAATAGCCAGACTCTCAAGAGAAGAAAGCCTTTCAAATCTTAAGCTTCGAGTGGATCAAAATAAGATCATTTCTGTCAGCAGTTTGAGAGGAATTGCTCGTCTTGTAATATGTGCCGGCCCTGCATCATTCATCTTAGAGTCTTTTAAATCTAGTGAGCCATTCACTGAGGGCCTTCTGCAAAGAGGAGTGTTGGTGATTCCTTTTGCTACAGATGGGAATTCACTTAGTCTTGACTTTGATGACAGTGAAGACATGAAAGAGATAACCACGAAAAGAAAGAGGCTTTGGCAGTTGACCCCTGTTTATGTTTCTGAGTGGTCCGAGTAAGATTATGTTCAGAGCAAAGAAATGATATCTCTCTCCTTCTCTCTCTCCCTCTCTTTCTCTTTCTCTCTCTCATATCTATTTGTTCAAACTTTAAATACAGGTGGTTGGATGAACAAAAGAAATTGGCTGGTGTATCCCCTGAATCTCCTGTGTAAGAGTTCTTTCATCTTACTAATTACCATCTTGTTCTCATTCAAAGATTCTAGAATGCAAATAGACATATGCCTCTGTAGACCTTGCACATGGAATCATTTTCATTCAGACCTTATTTTTAACAGCATCTAAGAATTATTAGACACATATCTCTAGACAATCTTCAACATAAGCAACTATTAACTCAAGAAAAGCACCCTAGCATTTGGCTCATTGGTTCAAGAGAAATCCTTGTGTTTGTGAAATTTACTTATGTGTGTTCATTATGTAGTTATTTATCCCTGCGCTTGGATGGTCGTGTGCGTGGAAGTGGCGTTGGTTATCCTCCTTGGAATGCTTTTGTCGCTCAGTTGCCACCTGTAAAGGGACTATGGTCTGGTCTTCTTGATGGAATGGATGGAAGAGTTCTTTGAATGAAGGTTGGTTTACCTTCTATATGTTTAAAGTTTATAGGTTTTCTCATTTTAAGTTCAAATTACTTTGTTTACAATGACAGTTGCAATCAACTATATTACTTTATTCTTTAATTAACATATATAGTTGTTGTTTCTATTTCTTACCCCTTCTTCCTTTTTGGTGTTTTATATTAATTACTTAGCTAGTATTTGTATCACAATGGGACATATAACCAGCTGTTAACAGTATTTCAGCGTAGTTTCTTTCTGAGAAACAAAGTTTTGGTTTGAAAAATGTGAGATGATGAAACAAAGATAAAGGGATATAAAAAAAAAGGATATTGTGAAGTTTTCTTTTTGAAAAAAATGAATAATGTAGGATACGTTTAGCCTTTCAGAAAAAAAAAAAAGTTTAGTTGTAATGACACTGGTCTTCTGCCAGGAATGGTTTTTTTTTCTCCTAAAAACTATACTGAACAGTACGAAACAGGAAAGATTTATATATTTGATTGTGGAATTTTCATTGTTATGTGAGAATGCAATATGAAGCTAATGAGAAGCTTTCTAATCTTATATATTTTTCTATGATCACAGATATGAGAAAAGAATTTTAAGAAAAATGATTTTCTTCAAGGTGAAAATCAAATTTTGTTATGTATTGCATGCTCAAAAGTATTCCTCAACACGGTCTTTGTAAGAGAATCAAGAAAACTTATGTGAGTTCTTATGGACTTATCTTATGTTCTTGTTCATGTAGTGACTGTAGTCTTTGGAATGTAGGACTGCTTGCAATCTAAGCTAAACACAAGCTGTCAACCAACATCAGTTTGATTAACAATTTTAGCTCCACCATTATGCTAGCAGATTCATTTTCCTTCTCTCTAGTTCTTTACCTGGAGATCTTGCAAGGTTCTGCCCCTCCTGTTGTATGATAGTTAGATATAAGACTTTTTCAGTTTCTATGCCAAAGCAATATCATGTATCTGACAATGCTGTTTTGTTTAATCCTTTTATCTATGATACCACTATTAAGTAATCACATTTTCAGGGTTTGTACGATATCATAACGAGAAACCTGGAAGAACTGAATTATAACACATCTCTGTGTATTGCTAAGTGGCTGTGGTAACATCGTGTTATGCCAGGATTGTTTTTCTATTTGAACAAAGATAATTTCATTCATACATGAAAATAGAAGGTTTTTTGTCTATCAATCTTGAAAAACAGTTATGCAATTTGGTGGGCGAGGGCTCAGCTAGATCTTCAGATTATGTATGAGGTTGACAGGTGCTCCAGTTACATATTCGATGTATCCCTACATATAACCTTGGCTGGAACAAGAAATGAAACATGGTTGAGCATCAAAGGATTGATTTACACTATTGGGTATGGGAATCAGAGTGAAGGAATAACTTTAGAAATCCTATGGAGCATCACATGCAAGTAAGCGTGCACACTAACATGCATCTATTGAATTGCGTTTGCATTACTATTGAGGTCTATTCTTGCATATATATAGTTTTGCATTTGTGCTATTTTCTTTGAGAAGCAAACACTCTGGTCTAGGCTTTTTATGTAAGTTTTCTGATCAAAAATTAACCGATCGAGCACGACTAGAATTGCAAGCCGATCCCACTTCTGCAAATGGTATTGCTAAACTAGCTCTAATTGCGCTGGCTTCTGATCCTCAAGTAGCATTTATAACCATTGCATAGTGAGTGTATTCTGGGGCATGGAATTCCCTCAGAGGATGTGACAGTTAACCAACATTTTCCAGATGTCCATTGTTATAGCTAGGTGAGAAAAGAAGACGGAAGATAATCACAGAGAGAGAGAATATGATAAATATGATACACGTGGTTTTGGCACAAGCAAGCTTAAGCTAGAGATGGAAAGACAATATGAAAACCAAAATTACAAGTGCTACAATTGACTCATTTAACTTCTTCAATCTCATCCAATGCGTAGTTGTTGGTAGATACATTGGCGTAATTCACTTTGTTGAATCGAACCACAACTGGGTAGCGAGTCTTAGGGTCCTGCAGAAATCAAAGTGAGCCAAAATTAATTAGATCGTTTCTTCAAAAGATGGAGACATGCACACATGGCTAAGTCTAGGAGGAGAGGGAGAGAGAGAGTGACGAACCTGGTCAACTGTAACAACTGATCCATAGCTGTTGTACCAGTAGGACTCCCTTCTGAGAATCTTGACCTATTAGGTGAAAGCCAAATTAAAGTTAGTCCAAACATAAAAGTTCCAGTACACTTCTAAGGCTCCTTTCATTGCTTAGCCAAAAAAAAAACACTCGACAACAAGCAGTTTCCCTCTTTTACGATCAAGCTTAACATGGATGGTTGCTTACGATCCTTTACAATCAAGACTATGAATTCCTAATTTTCTAATCATTTCTGTATGTGTGTGTGTGTGTGTGTGTATAACATCTTTCACATGTGATCTTAGTGCAAGTTTTCTCCATCTAACAGAAAAGTCAGATGAAATGGTTATGATTACTGACAAAAGATAATTCTATGGCGGTACGTTGCTGACCTTGGTGCCTCTTTTTGGTCCAATTGGCGCTGGCTTAGGCTTGGGGGCTTCTGGTGGTGCAGTGGTGGTAGCTGGAGCTGGTGCTGCAGCCTCTTCAGCTGCCCTCACAACAAGCCTTGAACTGTTACTGTTGTTGTTGCTGTTCTTTGAAGGGAAAAACGCCATGCTGGTCTTAGAAGCTGAGCTTGCATTCCCTGTCACATTGGGTGTCAGCAAGAACCCTGAAGCAGCTGACGCCATGCTGCAGCTAGCCATATTTCTCGCTCTCTCTCTCTTTCTTTCTCCGCAAAAAGATGCAAGGTGGAAGTGTGGCAGAGTAGGTGATGGAAAAGAAGGAAGAAAATTTGAGAGGCCTCCAATGAATTGGATTTTCTATGGTTTTTTTCTCGCAGAATTATC
Organism: Theobroma cacao; assembly: GCF_000208745.1. Lineage (NCBI taxonomy): Eukaryota > Viridiplantae > Streptophyta > Magnoliopsida > Malvales > Malvaceae > Theobroma > Theobroma cacao. Next base: position 25,258,886 of record NC_030850.1, on the reverse strand, counting down.
TGATCTTCAGAAAGTACACTCAATCGTTTCCTCCACTAGGGAGCTGCCACCTATGCACCATATCACATTTGTTTGGATAACAAGATTACAGCTCATCCTCTCGCTTTCTTTTTTTTTTTTTTTTTTGTTTTCCCTCTTTTGTTTGGAAGAAAAATAAACCCAACAAACAAAACAAAACAATACGTATATATATATATATAATATATGAAATATGAAATCTCTCTAGTCTTTGTCTTTGTAGGCTACCCAATTACTTGAATTCTTTTCCTCATCAAAATTATTAACAATGAAAGAAGTTAAATCGCATGTTTCTCACCTAGTTTCGGATAACTTTCGTTAGTGAAATTCAAGAATATATAAATTCTATATAACGGTGAACTTCCCTCAATATATGGCTAATTATTATGTGAGACACACGTAAGGAGAAAATGAAATAAATAGAATTTTTTTTTATTATTTTTATAAATTATATGTATAATTAAAAATTTTNGTTTTGAATTAAATAAGTTTTTATGATTAACAATTGACTAATTGATCATTAATCAAAATGTCACTTATCGTTTTTATGCCTACATAGTGTTGATGTGGAGGGTGAAAATGCCTTATGATTATGACACAAAAACATACCACCTCACTAACTATTATGACATGTCAGCATGTTATATCAATACCACGTGATATAAAATAATAAATAGTATTTTGATTAATAGTCAATCATTAATTATAAAGACTTACTTAATTTAAAATAAAAATAAAATGACTTGATTGAACGTAATAAAAATATAAAAATTTATTTAAATTTTTTAAACTAATTTAAAATTTTTTAATTTATTTTTTAATTTATTTTAATTATTTTTTATAACAAAAAAAATCAATTTTTTTTTGAATTTAAGTTTTAAATTTTTTGATCAATTCAATTTTGGTCAAGTGAGATCTAAATATAAAAAAATTTGGTAGAATATATAATTGTGAACATAACCAATTATTTATAAAATGTAATGCTCGCATCATGTTAATGTACATAAACGAGATATTACATTCTCTCTTCACTCAAAGCAGAAAAAAAAATATTTATATATGATTCTTTTCTCTTTAAATAAGTATACTTAATTAGCAAATTCTACAGTAGAGTTAACTTTATTGTAAGGCTATGAATAAGAACCATTAGATTTAGAGGCTTTTACTTTAGCCATTTATCAATAAAAAAATTACAACCTATTTACTTATCAAACAAGTTAAGAAAAAAAACTTAAATAACCTTTATAAACAAAAAATAATAATAATTAAAGGGAAAGAACTGAAAAGGAGAATATTATAATTTTTTTGAAAATTAATCATTTACATTTATATTCTCAAGTAAAAAATATTAACCAGAAATTTTTAAATAAATACAATAATAAAAAATTAGTCTGATAAATAATTATTTTAACTATAATTATTTTTATCTTTATTATTATTCATTTATAAATTAAAATTTATAAACCGTTAAATACTTTTAGCTCAATAATAAAAATTTAAATGTTTAATTTTTACAAAGATTATATTTATTTTGACTTATTTGACTTATTATATTAAATTTCACATATTTACGTCAATATTTTGATAATATTTATGTCACCTTTCTAATTTTTTACATTAATTCTTACAGATTTATGTTAAGATTTTTCAACTATTAATTTTCACTATAAGTATTGTTATCCTTACTATTATTCATTTATAAATTAAAATTTATAAACCGTTAAATACTTTAAACTCGAGACTATAAATTTAAATGTTTAATTTAAAAAAAATATATATATGTTTATTTAACATAATTGACTTATTACGTTAAATCTCACATATTTACATCAATATTTTGGCAATACTTGTTCCACCTGTATAATTTTTTACATTAATTCTTACTGCTTTTGTTACGACTCAAACCCGAGGATCATGATTAATGCACGAATCCGATAGGCAAAACCAGTGAGGCTCAAGCAAGCCTCATAATTATTAACAAATCATTTGACAAAACACAATTCCGAAGGTTTATATAAACATCACATGTTCATTTAACACGTAACTTCAGAATTCATAATCATTGCGCCTTAGCACTTCGTTCAAACAAAACACTTAAACATAATATTTACAAGCCATATGTTAGTCATTAAAGCGGGTTGATACCATACAACCCTTATCACAATAACAACAACACAATGCCTTCATTATGCGAATTATATATAATTTGGAAACTAAAACCGGAAGCAAGAGGATAACATAAGTTCAGACTTAGCGAAATGGACATGTCAAATGAAATATGCTTATCGGATGCCAAAATTGTCTATCTAGAGACGACACTACCCACGCGAATCCCATGGCTTACTTATTTGGACATGGTATGAATAATCGGGGTAAGTCATTTAATACTCAGTGAGTAGGAAGCTAAACGAAAGCATAGTAATTGTATAGAGATAAATAATAGAGCTGATTCATTAAGTAAACGTAACCATTAATCAAACATTTCCAATATAAAGTGTGCATGAATCACTCTAATATCCATACACACATCTCATTAAACTGAGTCTTATCATGATTACCTTTTGAACGGTGTACCCATTATCATAACCAGCCTAATTTACGTCTCCATAAATGATAGATATCAAATTAAGGCTTACCTCTAAAGCCATTACCAAAGCTAAGTTCTATAGGCATCTCGTTGTTTGCTGAGAACAATATCAAAAACAAACTTAATTGCTTACCTCAAAGCTTTCGAAGATTTAGAATTTTCATATCCTGTAAACATATCAATGATTGTATATCCAATTATCTAACATGCTATTCACAAATCAGTTGATCATAATCACATATAATCAATGAGTGTTCCCTCGTGGACATAGTCAAATCAATGTCCAATAGCCAATCAATGGAAAGTCAAATCACACTCGACACTAAAGTAGTTGATGGAGAGTCAAATCACACATAATGCCAAAACCACCAATAAAGGTTCAAATCACGCACGGTGCCTAAACAACTGACAAAGGTTCTAATCACGCACGACATTGAAGTAGTCGGCGGAGGTTCAAACTGTGAGACCTTGACCTTTATAGACTCGTAAAGGGAAGTATACGCGATATCCCTAATCAGGGGTAATTTCATCATTTCCTTACCAAACCAATAAAAAGTAAGATTTTAAATAATATTATGGCCTAAGTAGGCCTAAGGCATAAATGATGATGAAAATATGGGTAAAATGACAAGGAAACAAAAATTTTGATGATTTTCACAATAGGGGTAAAATGGTCATTTTTCATATCGGGTTAGAATTTTTAAGTTTTCATGAACTCGAGCATTTCTAGACCATTATGGACCTTGTCCCAGTGTCAAAAGAGTAAAAAGATTGCATAAAAGATTGGAGGAGAATAATCTAATTTGTGGAGGGGCATTTTGGTAATTTAATTGGAGTAGATAAGCTTGGGCTATAAATATCTTCTCCTTCCAGCAGCTTCTTGAAATTCCAGCAGCTTCTTTTTCTTCTTCTCCTCTCAATTCATGTTACTTCCAACCTCCATGGAAGCTTGATATGGAGCTTGCATAATTTTCTCTCTCTAGCTCTAGTTTTCAAACCTTTGAGCCCTTTTGACTAGAACCCTTGTATTCTTTCACTCTCTCACTTTAAAACTCTTGAAAAAACCCTACTTCCATACTTTCTCTCATTAGCTAAGTGTTTAGAGAGACAAAGAGAAAGAAAGCCCTATATAAGCTTGGGAATTGTTGGAAAGAATTTTAAAGTTACAAAGCTATCAAGGTGAGTAGTAAATTAGAATTGAGTTTTAGGAGTTGATAATGTTTAGTGATTGATTTATGAGTTTATTGTTGAGATTGTGTATTGACTCTAATGTGATTAGGTAGTGAACATAGATAGCCATTTAAAATGGCAATTGAAAGCTAGTTAAGAGATAGCTTTTAGGGTTTATAGTAAGCTTTTAGGGTTTATAGTAAGTGAATTAATATAATGGTGATGTTAATGTGATGGTAGGTTTCAAGGAAGCCCCATCATCCCATTTGGACAATTAGGGGAATTAGAGTCAGCGAAAGGCTCAACAATATACCGGTGAGTGGACTTGCATTTCAAACTTGTTTTGGAGAATGTGAATGATTTTATCCAACTTGTCTTTGAAAATGTACCTTGGGAACAAGCCTTTGGTGAAGTGATTTTATATTGTGAAAATGTGCTATACAATGGGCTATGTGTTATCAAAATATGATAGTATGCATGATATGCATTGGGTGCTTCTTTGTATGTTGATGTGGACCCGGCTATGTGCAAGTAGGAGTGCACATAAGCCATTGCTGACCCGACTATGTGCGAGTGAGAGTGCACATAAGCCGTTGCTGACCTGGCTATGTGCGAGTGGGAGTGTGCATAAGCCGTTGCATATGAGATGATGATGATGGGAGGGAGTACATGATGATTGATATATATATATATATATATATATGGTATATGGTTGTAGTGCAAATATGTGAGCATTTGAATTGTTGAAATTTGGGAGTTTGTATGTGTTACATGTTGCTTTTGTTATTTTAGCAGGATGGCTTTGATTTAAGGGGAAAAAGAAACTTTTTTTCTTGATGTTCTAATTCTCGCTGCAGCGAGAAACTCTCGAGTTTGAAGGGGTGGTGTTGGCCGGGAATCGCTACAGCGAGCATGTTACTGTAGCTTCTCGTTGCAGCGAGAAACTTTCTGTTTTGATACCCAGAATTTCGCTGCAGCAAGATTCAATCTCGCTGCAACGAAAAACTTTCTGTTTTCCTCCTCATTTGGCTCGGTTGCTACCTTATTTTCCATCTCTTTGGTACCATAGTTGAGCATGGACTTCCAACATTAAGGAATAAATGAATTAAGTTTAATATGAGGAGGTTTGGTGAGAAACCCTCGGCTAGATGATAATTAAAGTCAAGTGTCGCTGCAGCAAGGACCTGTCGTTTATTTGACCTGATTCGCATGAATGCTATTAAAGTTTTCACTCTCCAAATCCTTTGTTGAATATAAACCCTTTCATAAAGTGATTTGCTCATATGGGGTTTACATGAAGGGTTTTAATAAGAACAAAAACAAATTGCATTGTTTTGAAAAAGAATGCATCATGATTTCGTTAAACATTCATTATGGTATGCTTGTTCCTTTTCTTGTTCACTCATTGGGTTTATACTCACCATTTTCAACTTCATGTTTTTAGATCACGAGGCAGCCGGTAACTAGGACGAGGTGTCCTCGTAGACTTGTATCCATCTTTTGGTAGGTATCTCGGCATTCAGTAGCTGTACATTCGTTTAAGTCCCTCCGCTGGAAGTCGAGTATTCTTTTGTTGTGTATAGACAAACCTAATGTAAATTATTAGGATACGTTATAGACAATGTATATACACTTGTTTGGTATGCCAGTATGAGTTGGCAAATGTTTAATATTATTTTGACCCTAAGTTATGAAATGTGACTTAACAGTTTATGATGGAATGATGAACACGTCAGATTAATAGGTTTGCTTGGGCTTAGTGGACTACGTCTATTGGGGCCATGCGTCGGTCATGGCTCAGAATTTGGGTCGTGACACAAACCACGCTCAACATCGCAGCAATTGATGGAGAATCAAATCACCGTCATAGGGGTAGGACACCACTCAACCTCAATCAAATCAACATTCAAAATTTTCAATTGAAAGGAACACATAATCAATTTTCAAGCCATCATGCCTTCATCACCTTATATATCACAATTCACATCAAAGGATCATCATCTAGTTGAGCCTTACATGCTTTACTAATTCAATATCAAATTTAATATAATTCTGCTCATCAAACACATTAGCACAATGCTTCTCAAATCAACTATTCATCATAGTAAGCTCCTCCCATAATATCACATAATTTCACATATACATAGCAAGTTCAATAACATTAATGCTATGCAACGGTTATTTCATTGGTCACATAATCATAGGAACCAAACCCCTTGACTAGGGGTACAAAGAATGAATAGAACATATATGCCACCATATTGCTCACAATATGACACATACATATCAAACATAACTCAATGAGTCACTAGCTTAGGCATAACTATCTAGGTATAAATCCACTAATCAAGTACCATGGCAGCTCATTAATAATACATTATGCATTACATGCACTAATATTCAAACAATAAACCCCACTCACAGTGACAAACGAAGGCTCCTCCATTGCTAAACCTAAACTTTCCTTGTTACCAATAAGTTCAAACGACTCAACAATGATTCTCAACTCAATGATGCTCTAATAGCTTCATTTCCACTTTATATAGCACATAAAAATTTCATACTTAGTATTTCAAATAATTACCAACACTTCACATTAGCCAAACTTCTAATTACATCACATAATCATCCTAGTTTCAAGGTCTAGGTTCAACATGCTTAAATTCTTAACTTTAGTGCTAGATTTAACCCACCTAAACTTCAAATCCCAGTAATCACTAGGGGAAGATAGTAACTAAAACTGGAGCAAATAAATTTGAAGATTATAAACCGTTTAAATCGTAAATCAATCAGTAAAATGACTTACTCTTACCTCCATAATGGTTTTCCAAGCTCCAATCTACTTGAAACTAACTCAAGAATTCAGTGGGAAACTTGGACTTTCAAAGGGGGCAAAGCATTAGAGTATTTTGTTTTGTTTCTCAAATAGGTGAATACCTAAAGATTTTTTTATTTTTACAATTTCCCATGCATCTATTGATAAATGGAATGAATCTATCAATAGATCTCACATGATTGTCAACATTTGCCCTCCATCTATCGATAGATGGTGCACTACACACCTTCTCATCATTCTCATGTTGCTATCTATCGATAGATTCCGTGAATCTATCAATATATTGCGTTCCAAATGCTTAGAATTATTCATGGGTGGACATCTATAGATAGTTGCATGAATCTATTGATAGATGTTGTTCAATTTGCTTCCCCTTTCATTCACATATGTACATTTATCGATAGTTGCATGAATCTATCGATAGATGTTCTTCAATTTGTTGCAAAACGCTTCCTAACTTTCGTCTATAGATAAGCTTAGAACATCTATTGATAGATCATATCCAAATTTCAATTTTTTTACAACTCCAAGCCTCTAAATTCATTTCTCTAAGTCCCCATCTCACTTCCATTTCAATAATCACCTCAATTTTACTGCATATATTTAATATACATAGCCCAAATCCTCAATCAAACTCTAAATTATATTGTTCATCAATCATTTCTCTAATAATTTGCCTAAGTGTGATAGTTTATACTTTAATATACTTAGCTTATACAACATATCATCAAAAGTCCTCAAGTACGCCAAAAATTTCAAAGTCTTTCTTTATGCACGTAGATATTCTCTTAGTTCCTTCAAGCATATACACTAAACATTTTAAATTAACTCATCAAATAATTTAGTTAACACAACACGTATTCCACATCAAGGTCGAGGCTATTGGAGTTTTACGTCAAGGTTTTTCAACTGTTAATTTTCACTATAATTATTTTTATCCTTACTAATATTCTTTTATAAATTAAAATTTATAAATTGTTAAATAATTTAAACTCGAGAATATAAATTTAAATATTTAATTTTTTTTAAAACATATGTTTATTTGACATAATTGACTTGTTACTTAAAATTTCATACGTTTACGTCAATATTTTGACAATGTTTGTTCCACCTTTATAATTTTTTATGTTAATTCTTGTAGGTTTACGTCAAGGTTTTTTAATTGCTATTTTCACTGTAATTATTTTTATCCTTACTATTATTCATTCATAGATTAAAATTTATAAACACTCCAACATTATAAACTTGAGAATAGAAATTTAAATATTTAATTTTTAAAAAAATTATGTTTATTTAACATAATTGACTTATTACGTTAAACCTCACATATTTATATCAATCTTTTGATAATGCTTGTTCCACCTCTATAATTTTTTATGTTAATTCTTACAAGTTTACATCAAGGTTTTTTAACTACTAATTTTCACTATAATTATTTTTATCCTAACTAATTGTTCATTTATAAATTAAAATTTATAAACCATTAAATACTTTAAACTTGATAATATAAATTTAAATATTTAATTTTTCAAAAAATTATATTTATTTGACATAATTGACTTGTTACGTTAAATCTCATACGTTTACATTAATATTTTAACAATGCCTATTCCATTTTTATAATTTTTAACGTTAATTCTTACTGTTTTATGTCAAGGTTTTTTAACAACTAATTTTTGCTATAATTATTTGTATTGTTACTATTATTTATTTATAAATTAAAATTTGTAAATCATTAAATACTTTAAACTCGAGAATATAAATTTAAATATTTAATTTTTCAAAAAAGTATGTTTATTTGACATAATTGACTTGTTACGTTAAATCTCATATATTTACATAAATATTTTTACAATGCTTGTTTTACTTTGATAATATTTTACATTAATTCTTACAAATTTACGTCAAGATTTTTTATAGGTTTATATCAAGGTTTTTCAACTATTGATTTTCATTATAATTATTTTTATCTTTATTATTATTCCTTTATAAATAAAAATTTGTAAACCGTTAAATACTCTAAACTCGAGAATATAAATTTAAATGTTCAATTTTTCAAAAAATTATATTTATTTGACATAATTTACATGTTATGTTAACTTTTACATGTTTATGTTAATATTTTGACAATATTTGTTCCACATTTATAATTTTTTATGTTAATTCTTAGTGTTTTAAGTTAAGATTTTTCAATTGCTAATTTTCAATATAATTATTTTTATCCTTACATTTAAAATTATATTATTGAGTTTAAAGTATTTAACGGTTTACAAATTTTAATTTATAACGAAATAATAAATTTAAGAAAATTAGACATTTAAAAACCTTGATGTAATGGAATAATAGTAAAGATAAAAATAATTATGGTGAATATTAATAGTTGAAAAACTTTAATGCAAAATAATAAGAATTAACTAAAAAATTAGAAAAGTGAAACAAACATTATTAAAATATTAACGTAAACGTGTGAGATTTAACGTAATAAGTCAATTATGAAGGTTAAACATAATATTATTGAAAATTAAATATTAAATTTATATTCTTGAATTTAAACTTTTATTAAAAAGTACATAATTTTTATTGCATTTTGCTATAATTGAAATAACTATGGACCTTTATGGAATACAAGATAACATAAAGTAAAATAAAACTAAGAAAGCTCGGGTAAAATCCAAAAGGCTCCATCAAAGTACTTCAAAAGGATGCTTTGATTCCTCTTATTTCAAAATGATGTTTTTGGTCCTTTGACGGTTAACGCTGTTAATCAATAGTTAAAAAAATTAGACCTAATATTACATAAATGTTTTAAAACATAAATATCCATTATATTATTTTTTTTAATTAAACATATTTTTTAATGAAAAAACTATTCATCGATCCATTAAAAACCTTAATTAGAAAAAAAAAACCTAAAATATTTTTATTTAAAGGCTTGAAAAGTTGAAGCCATATTTGCCTTAAAACCATAAACTTCTTTCTTGAGGTAAAGTATATTGTCATCAAACTTTTTTTTTTTTTCAACAATTTAAAAAAATTTTATTGAAAAGAATATATTAAAAAGTAAATCTTTTGTTAAATGATTAAAATTTCAAATTTGATGGTGTCAGGTCAAGAGATTAATTTTTTACTTGTAATTACTAATTTTATTGAAATAATTTTACCCAAAATTTGTTCGTTGAAACGAGGGTTTAAGGTGACATAAAAAGATTTTGACTTAGTTACTACATATAAAAGATTTTAAATTTATTTCTTTTCTATCAAATATTAAATTTTATTAAATATCAAAATGAGAGAAATTACTGCATTCACAAATCTCATTATAGAATTATATGAAGTTTTAAGTTTTTTTCTTTTTTTTTTATCAAATATTGAATTTTATTAATATCAAAATAAATTTTATTAAAATTTGGAAGGAAACACAAGCAATTTGTTTAAAAAAAAAAAAGTATTTGTGTCCTAAAATATGTATATAGTATTGGTTATAATTTTTTTGAACGGGTGTTAATAGTTAAAGGACCAAAAACATCATTTTGAAACAAAAAAGACCAAAATGTCCTTTTAAAGTGTCTTGAGGGACTTTTTGGATCTTACCCTATAAACCTCCAAGGAGCCTTAGAGATTTGGTTACACCATAACACTGAATTTGAAAGTTTAATTCTATCCAATATTACATATTATCCTTCCTCAGATAATTTATTTAATAGATAAAAATCCTCCCTGATTGCCATTATGTTAGCTTGATTTGCATCCCAAACATCCACGGATCTAGAAAATTTTATTCTTACTTTGCCCAAATAATCACGAGCAATCCCACCAAAGCAGGTTTCTAGCTGAAGTCCCATCCATATTGAACTTTATCCAACCAAATTTTGGAGCCTCCCATTATATAGTCGGTTTCTCTGCCTTATAGGTGGTAATAATTTAAGGTAGTACTCGAATTCCTAAAAATATCCTCAACTAAATCCACTATGTCAGGCCATTAAGACTTGCATCAACCGCCTGCAAGCATTTTAACTAAATCATAACACTGCCTCGTATCCCAATTCCTCCCATTATATGTGGAACAACCACATTGACCATATAAAAGCATAAAAAGGCCATCATCCATATTTTTCATCTCTTTGTAGACACACAATTTGATCTCCAGACAAGGAAGAACTTTCTTGGGTTAACTGAAGTGACCCAATTAATCTTCCACTTAGAAAACCACATTCCCCAAAGTTTCCAAACCTTTTCGCATGAAAAAAGTGAGTAATTAATGGTCTCAAGACTTTTATTGTAGATTACACATAAAGCTTGATACTCTCTTATTAACTGCCTTTTAATAAGTTCAAATTTTATTGTAGTTATTCTTCTTTGCCACTATTCTTCTCCACCAGTTATCTTTTTCGATTCCTTATTTCCACAACCATTCAGTAAGTAGGCTTTTATTCCTGAGCTCTAGATCAACCAACCCCAATCCCCTATCCTCCTTATATCGACAAACATTCTCCTATCTAATAAAATGGATCCCCCTGTTATGATTGACATCCTCCCACAAGAACTTGTGTTGAACCTCTCCAACTCTTTTTTAATCTCACATGGCATTTTAAAGAGAGACATAAAGAAAATCAGTAGGCTATTAATCATTAATTTTAACACAATGACCCTACCACCTTTAGATAATAATTTGGACTTCCATCATTTCAATTTTCCTTCAACTCTATCCATCAATGTATTTAACAGTTTACAATTTTTAATTTATAAAAGACTAATAGTAAAGATAAAAATAGTTCTCGAGCATTTAGCTCATTGGTTGGTGCATGATCTTATTGCTTAAAGATAAACATAAATTTTTTAAAAAATTAAAAATTTAAATTTATATTCTCGAGTTTAAAGTATTTAAAGGTTTACAAGTTTTAATTTATAGATAAATAATAATAAGGATAAAATAATTACAGTGAACAATACCAATTAAAAAACCTAAACGTAAATTAGTAAGAATTAAAGTAAAAAAATTATAAACATAGAACAACCATTGTTAAAATATTGACGTAAACCTGTGAGATTTAACGTAACAAGTTAATTATCTTAAATAAACATGATTTTTTATAAAATTAAATATTTAAATTTATATTCTTGAGTTTAAAGTATTTAACAATTTACAAATTTTAATTAATAAATGAATAATAATAATAATAAAGATAAAAATAATTATAATGAAAATTAATATTTGAAAAGTTTTGATGTAAAATAGTACGGATTAATGTAAAAATTATAAAAGTAAAACAAGTATTGTTAAAATATTGACTTAAACATATGAGATTTAATATAACAAATCAACTATATCAAATAAATATAATTTTTTTGAAAATTAAACGTTTAAATTTATTTTTTCGAGTATAAAGTATTTAACAGTTTACAAATTTTAATTTAAAAAAGAATAATAGTAAGGATAAAAATAATTATAGTGAAATTTAGTAATTCAAAAACTTTGATATAAACCTATAAGAATTAACGTAAAAAATTATAAAATTTGAATAAATATTATTAAAGTATTGACGTAAACGTAAGAAATTGAACGTAACAAATCATAATAATAATTTTAATCAAATTAAATTAGTTAAAAATAATAATATTCTTATATTTTAAAGTAAAAAATAAAATAAAAATAAAAATTAAATAATATTTAAAATAAATAAATAAATTTAAAAATTACGTATATTGTTAATATAAAATAAATAAATTTATAAGTTACTTTTTTTATTTACCTGTTAAACAAATTTTTATTATTTTTTTAAATTATATTAATTGACCTTACAGTAAGATTAGTCTTACTATAAAATTCATCATACATTATTTGTTGATACAACAAATAAAACTTTATTTATTTTGTATTACTTAATTTTTATATTTTTATTAAAAATTATTTCATACTGCACCCTCCCTCTCACGTGCCGTTTTGACGCCTAAACTAATGTTGCTTCTCCAGCTTCTAGTTTCCCTTCTCCAGCAGGTTAACCAATAACAACGGCCATAATACCCGACAAGTTTCGGTTCCCCAATCCCTACCAACCGAAGCTAGGGTTTTTAATTCAATCCCATCCCCAAAATCCAATTCCAAATGAAAGAGCTGAGATCATAATGAAAAGAAGAAACCACGATATTAACACCGAATCTCCAATTCGAACTTCATTCCCTGCAGCTCTCCACAGAGTTCATAGCGCCGTAACCCGACCCGATTCCCGAACAAATCGAGGTTTTTCCCCCCCTTTTTTTCCCAATTATTCCATTATTGAACGAAGATTGAGTTTAATTTTGAATTTCTCTGGCTCTACACGATGCTTTCACTCAAATATGAGTTTACCTTTATTAATTCTCTTATAGCTTTTGTTTGTTTGGACATTATACATTTTCCTAGAAATAATTTCCTTTTAAACTTGGAAGAGATTTCAGTTAGATTGCCTAATGCTTTCCTTTTTGCTTCTATCTTTTTAGATAAGCGTTTAAAGAAGTTTGTTTATGGTATGGTTCAACTTTTTTATGGATTATCATAACCATGGATTTGTAGCTGATGGCCCTAAAACTTCCGAGTATGCGTTTTTCAAGAAGCTGAAGAAAGATGCCGGCCAAAAATTTGATTCTCATTCAATGCGAAGGGAGAAAAACCAATCAAACAAGTTGAATTCTATTGAATGTCGTGAAGTAGTAGGTACGATAAACTTAGATATTGTCCTCACTTGACTGCTATCGCCTTCATTTTGTTAGGTGCATTCATTTACAGGTTTCTTGCTTAAAAGAAAATTTTGATATTTTCTTCTTTACTGTTTAGAGGGGACCAAAATAGTTAGGAACATCTCCAAGTCATCGGAGGGAACCAACATTATTACAAGTTGCTCTAAGGACTTTAGATCCCCATTATCTGTCAGAAATGTTAGCTCAAAGGAGTTGCGATCACTTTTGTCCAGTCAACATGCTAGTTCTAAGGACTCAGGATCGTCGTTGCCTGTTAACAATGTGAAATGTATCAACTTTGCTTCATTCCTCTCACCTGTTTACGGAGCAGCAAATAACTGGGGTATGGAAGGTAAAACAAATTCTTAATTTCTTGTTCATAGCAATTCCTTGGTTGACTGATTACTAACTTTGTCTTTTAACTACTCTAAGTAGGTTTGCTTCAATAAATGTCATTTCAGCTGGGGTTATCAGTTTTATTTTATGGATGTACCTATGAGTCTACTACAAGCTCGTTTCTGTTCATAATGTTTGTATGAATCTTCATATTTTCCTTAACTATTGTCCTAGTATCACTGCAAAGTTGCCAAGTTTTGTGTCCATAGTCAGAGCCCACTGAAACTCTTTTGTTAAATATCTCATGTCCAGTCCCCACAGAACTCAAGAGTATGAAGTTATTCTTTCAAGTAACCAGTGTTCCTGCTTCTTTAACAGTGGTCAATTTAAAGAAAGCCTTTTCAGCCTTTGAGTTTATATGCAGCATAGAAAATTGGTGGGAGCATGATACTGGCAATTAGAGACCAGGGTCTCTTACCAATCTACAATCTTTGTTTTCTCTATTCAAAAGCAAAGGTTAATAGCAGAAAATAGAGATAGGGGAATGCTGCATATGTTTCTGCAGTTGTGCTTCTATTCTAGCAATCAAAATTGTCCATTTGTCTTTGCATCTGGATTCTTGGCAATCGGGCTGAGGTCTTGTTTTAACCTTGGAATTTCAAACTCTTTATGGAAAAAAATACATCAAAGTGTTATCTGCTGTTTGAAACAAGATTTGTCATTGGCTAAAACTGAGAATTATAAGCCATTAGTCATGAAATAAAATCTGAAAATTTCAAATTTCAGGGTCTCGGTCTGATCAAGTGGAATTATTTTCTAAAAAGAGACAGAAACTGCATCAATGGGCTCATAATTCATCTCCTGAGATGGAGGAACTCTGTTCCGAGGGGTCAGACTTCTCATGATTAAAAGTTAATTTCATTGTTTTTCACAATTCATATTATGCACTGAGTAGATGTTCTCTCAGGTATGATCTTATTTCAATGATCCTTAGTCGGCTTTTACCTCAGAACAATGAGAAAAATGTATGCTCTTTCAACTCTCTGTAAGATATGACTTCTTTGTTAACTTGATTATCAGAAAAAATATTGGCTCCTGCAGAGTTTCAGAAGTGCAGAATTTGCACCAGCAGAGAGCGATACCAAAACTCAGTTACTTGCCTGCCCTAAGGCTGATATTCCTTCCAAGAAACTTTATAGGATGCCAACAAGGAACATCATGGAAGTCGAATGTATGCCGTACTTGGAAAATGGTACATCATGTTATTGGTCAGACAGATCAAAGGAGACGAGGTGCTCTAATATCTGCTCTCCTACCTTTATCGATCACAACACCCTTCAAAAGAATTTAGAGTTACCTAGCTGTGAACTAAGAGGGAAAAATCTGATCTCCTGCGTTGAAGGTGACTCCACTTTTTGCTTTCCGTTTGTGAGACATGGATCTTTTCCACCATTTAGTCCTTTCAAAGAGCTAGATGATTTCCATGACCTGAATGGATCCTTGCCTGGAAGAGAGCCATTGCTACTGCTTGAATGGGATTCTATAAACATGAATGAAAGGAGCTTATCTGCTACTTGTCAGAAAACAAACTGGACCATAGTTCCTGCAGTACAAAGTTCATGGGATCATCACCAAAGTTTAAATATGTTGTCTGAATCATATGGTACATTTAGGTTTTGTTCATCACCTGTCCTGAGGAATTATCCCCAAGATTTTTATACAAGAGTGCCTCCCACTAGTACCAGCTGTGACAAACAAGAGCTTGGAGGATCTGTTTTAGAAGAAAAGGAAGATACAGTTGCAGATATGAACCCTCTTCCTTTGACCTTATCACATTCAGCAAACTACTTGAATCTAATTGGGGATTGCAATTATTATGAAATTGCATGTAAAGGTAGCGAGACTAGTGATATTCTCCCATCTCTTGGAAATCACCTTGGGTTCCTCAAAAAGGCTTTTGGTGAGGAGGACAGTAGTCCTGGTAGTGGAACCCAGCTTTCCTTTGCTCTTGATGTAGAATGGAAATGCTTACATTCTAGTGGGTTAGTAAGAGATCAATACTCATCTACTTATAATGATCATCAATTTCCTGAAAAGGAAATCATATATTCAACCTTTCTTAGTGAAGATGAATTTGGGAGTTCTTTGGATGGTTCAAGTTATAGAAGCCTTATTCACTCGAGTCAAGATATGCTAGGCATCCATGACAGGCGATCTTTTATTTTTCAAATATCTCGGGACAAAGATAAGGCATATCCCTTGTTGCTTGATAAATCAGGCTTGGAGGATTGCACAGAAGAAGTATATGCTTGTGGTAATGAAGTCAAATGCCTTTGAATGATGCTTTCTTTGCATTACCTCTTTCTCTCCTTGCTTTTATTAAGATGTCCACTGGCTTGAAGCCTAAACAATGCTGTTATCTTTTGCTCTTCAACCAACAAGTATGGGAGCTAAATTTTTTCAATGGAATTATAAATGGATCAAAGTTCTTAGGTGGATGGAGTTCCTTTATGTATTTGAGTAATCTTACAGTAGTTCACCTTCATACAATCTTCCTTGTCCGACGTTCCATTTATGGTTGTTGCTGCCATGTATTTGGGTGATTCTTTTTAATTTAGCAAAGAGAGAATAAAAAGGGGCAAAAGAAGTGGCAGCAATTGTAGGATACATTGAACGTAGTTGCATTTATTTTAATACCAATTCTTTGGTGTCAAAGTGAGAATGAAAATCTTGAAGAATTTAACTGGTGAAAATTTTTTCTGGTAATTACATGTCCCATGTTTAAAATTTTCTGGCATTACCAGATTACAGACAATAAGACACCCTAAGAAATGTCATCTATGTTGTATTAATTGGAATGAAGTCATGCAATTTGCATTCAAGTGCAAAATCTGGAAAATGAGTGTTCATCCCCACATCAGGTTCTGAGGCTCCTAGGTCCTGATTCAGCATCAACACCATAATTGAAAAGGAAACTAAATGCACACCAAGAAACTTTTTAATGGGAGACACAACATTGATGAATTTGGCAAGTGATTTAATATTATTATTATTCTTTTTTTTTTTGTGTCACAGCAACTGATTACCCAAGCCAACTATCCCCATAATTTGTTCAAGGAAAACATTACATAGAAAACATAAAACAGCTACATTCCTTGATTACACAGACAGATACTTAACAGCCCCAAATCTTTCTAGGTATACTCCCACAATACCAGGCAAATTTGCCTATGCCAGGCTGCCAAGCCTGCCATTATCGTACCTTGCTATTTGCTACTGCCATCATCAATGCCCTCCGCAACTTCCCTTTAGGCTTCTCGTAACAACACAATTCAAAGTGGAAAATGGTTTCAAATGTTTCTTTTAATTAGGTAGATGAAACCATGATTAAGCAGAAAAGAAAAATAAAGATAATAGAGCTAGAATAGTATTAACAAGGACACCTGGCAAAAACAGACAGCCATTTATTTGAACGTTGTGGTCCCACATTCTGCCACGTCACTAACCCCCAAGTTGTGTCTGCCGAGCATTAAGCCTTCGTTCACATTGCCTCCACGAATCTTCCTTCCTGTTTTAAAACCAATTATAGTATAAGCTCTGGGCGTTTCAATGGGACTATCCCTTGTTTGGTACTTGGTCCTTCCAGCTTTAACCACCCATTCAAGGATAATTTAAACACAATAATAAATTTATGGCTCAAATATAAAAAAAAAAAAAAAAAAAGGAAAAATTAGTAGAGTCAAGTTGCTTCCGTGATAAATGGAAGTTGGTTGGTTTACTTTTTGAGTCTTTAATTATTGTGCATGTGATGTGATGTGATTAAAGAATGCTTATTACTTACCAACCATAGGCCAAATGGCATTAATTTATGCCTTTTCATTCTGTCCTTTAGCTATTGCAGAAAATCTGTCACCTTTGGCCTATCTTACCAGTTTGTCATTAAAAGAATCATAATTTCAACGAATTACATCATCCATCTGTTGCAGTTCCTCCTTCATTTTCAGGTAATAAGCAGTAGAAAAACAAAACAAAATAAAAAAAAAGAACAGTAAAGTCCTTTTCATTTGCATGTGCTGCTTGACTAAAGTGAAGGATTTGTAGGATGGCCCATCCAGGATCTTTTGCTGGATTATATGCATATAGCTACCCAAACCACAAGGTGAAAGCTCCATGTGGCAGAGGATTTTTCTTGGCCCTGGAGAAAATTGTGGCTTATTTTATACTCTTGAGACTCATCCCAAGTCAAAACCAACACAAATTTTGGGATCTCCTAGATTGCTTATATTGTTTAACATGTCATGACTTTTCTTTGTCCTTTTATTTTAGTTCAGGTAACTTATTTGCATAGATAATCTTTATAATTAGACATGAGAATTTGACAAATCAATCAAATTAAATTGTTGAATCCTAAATGTATTATAATTTGTGTATACAATGCTATGTGTATATACTAGTATGAGTAATGATAATAAGGCATCCTCATAAATTAAGGAGTAAAATATGCTGATTGTGGGTCGGATTCTTGCCAACTAGGATTCTAGCGATTGGAGCTGTCTACCATTCACTCTCTTTACATCGCCTCAAATTTACAAGCATCAAATGTGTCAACCAAATAATCAGGTTGAGCAGTGGGCATGAACTTTGTAAATGGGTTTGCAATGTGGTCATGTGAAGGTACGTGCGATAGAACCGAAGTTTTGTCTTGTATAAGCTTTCTGATAAAAGGACTGTCCATTTCAATGTGTTTACTATTAAAAATGAACATTTGTTTCTTTATTTGGTTGTCACATGCTTCAAGGTTTGGAATGACTATTTTCTAATATCAGCTAAAACCAAACAATAGTTAATTCCAACCGTATTAGCTATTCTTTAGTTGAGAAATAATCTCCAAAAATAATAAAAGATCAAAATGCCCTTATTAAGTTTGAAAAATTATATATTATATATTATAAAAAATAATATTTTAATTTAAAAAATTAATTAAATTATTATATTGAAATCATAAATAATATTTTAATATTTTAAAAATAAAATATTAATATTTTTAAATATTAAAATATTAAAAATTTATTTAATGATCAATTATTAATGTTATTATAAAAAGAAAAAAGTTTAAAATTTTAATTATATATTATAAAAATAATAT
>NC_030850.1:25205009-25239964 GCF_000208745.1 Theobroma cacao | reverse complement strand
ATCAATTATTCAAATTTTAAATTATATAAATTATTAATATTTTTAAAAATAAATAAAAATAAATAATCATATATTATAATAAAAGATATTTTATCTTTTTATCCTCTATTCCTTTGTTATTTTTAGAGTTTTTAACAGGTCGAGTACTTGTTAATTTTGAGATGCCAAACCTAAACCTGATTAATAAGTAAAGTATTCGAATCCTACAACTACCTAAATATTTTTAAAATTTATTATCCGAACTCGAATCCTATTACCATCCCATTACTTTGTAATTATCTGAATCTGTTTAAAAATCTGATTACGTAAAGAGAAATTATTATACTTTTTATGGATACTCAATTTCTCGAATCCAAACCCCGTATACAATAATAAATTATATTTTACATCACAATTCACTAATAATTAAATTTATAAAAGCAAACAAATAATAAAATGTAGATTCAAATAACCAAAAACTAGTATCTCAAACAATAACTTGAATAACTAAAAACAAATATTTCAAACAACTTATAAGTTATAGTTATTATTTTTATTATTTTTATTATTTTTTATTTGTACATAGAAATGAAAGGTTGTTAATAGTTATTATCACTTAATAGTAATACTTTAGTATGTTCTATTGATGTAAGCATAAATGAAACACTAATAATTTTATAATTTTGTAAATTACATTTATGTAGTAATGATAACTAACAAATTATTTTATCATAATAAATATATAGTAATGTTTATATATAAATTAAATATATTAATATTATAATCTATTCATTTAACATATTAATACAGATGATACAGCCATAGTAATTATTTTTAAATATAACTTATTTAATATTTTAATAAGTATAAAGTAGATAGTAATGTTTATATATAAATTAAATATATTAATATTTATAACCTATTAATATGTAGGATGTAGGTTTCCATAGGGAAAACAATACTATATAATAATTATAATATTAATATGTGAGATATTTATTAATCATATATTAATATTAACATATAATTTATATCATTTAAAATATATAACTTATAATTACATATTGCATGACTTTAACACATAACCATATTATTTATGTTCTAAATTAAAAAATTTAAATACCTATAATACTTAATACAAGTATAATTGATTGTTATATTTAATTATAACACTTTGTAATATATATATAATATATATATATAAAACAGTAATTATGTTCGTTGTAATATGATATTATTTAAGCATAACTAATAATTTAATATTTTTATTATTTAAATATATTACTTACATATCATTAATAATTTGACTAATAATAATATATTATAAATGAAAAGTTCAATTTCTAATATTAACAAAATTTTATATATTTAATTATCTATTATATATTATATAATACATAATTGGGTTAGGGTATCAAGTACCTAAGGGTGCTACCCGAACCCTACTTGAACTCGATATTGGTAGTAAAATTACTATCCAAACTTATCCCAAACCCGAATTTAAAATACCTTAATCCTATATAATTGGATCGAATACTGGTGGGTACCCTGTTAGGGGACACATTGTGTAACATCCCGTAACCTCGTATAGAAGTCAATAAGACTTTATCGATGAGACGAAGGGTCAATTGACGTAAATCTAAATGCTAAAGCGTAGTGACGGGTGAAAGAAATATTTTAAAACAAAATATTTTGCACGTGAAAGAATAATAATTAAATAATAATAATTTTTTTGAGGATGAATTAGCAAGTTAAAAGGCGATTTAGAAGTGAAGCGAGACAAAGTGAGACATTTTGGGTCTCGAGGAGACAAGTGCAGAATTTTGAAATAAAATAATATTTTAATCATAAAATAATATTAATGTATTAATATTTTATCTATTGTCAAAATTAGTCATGAAGGAGGATTATATGACTAATCTAAGTGGGGGAGAAGGAATAAGAAAGAATTTTGAAGAAAAGCGACATAAGTGGGGCTCGCGTGCCTTTATTTAATAGAGTAAGAGCGAGTAAGTATATATTTAAATATTATGGTGACACTTTGGTGGAATATGAATTTGATATTTTGTTCGTACAAGTGTAAAGGAAGAAAAATAGAAAGAAATTGTTATAAGGAATGATGGGATGACCCAATTAAAAAGAATAAGAAGTTGAAGGGTAGAATTGTAAATAATAAAAAGTTAAGAGAATATTTGATGTATATATATTTGTATTTTGGAAAGCAAAATGAAATTCAAGTAGGATGCAAGTGAGATTGCTTAGCTGGATGGAATTTGCATGTAAAGTTACTATTACATGCAAATTATTGCATGCAAAAATAAAGAAGTTAGTGGGGGACATGTGGGACCCTATCATGTGAAAGTTGATAAAGAGAAAAAGAACAAAGAGTATTTAAGTGAAAGAAAACCATGGTTTGGCAAAGATAGCCCATGGTAAACAAAGTAAGGACGGTAATGTGATTTGAAAAGAAAAAGGTATAATCATAGCATGAAATATTATTGGGTGATAAGATGGCATTAAAAGGAAATGAAAATGAAATGTATAGAAATACATGTGAAATGAAATAAAAAAATAAAATATCATGTGAACCAATACATGGGCAAGGCAATCTAACCAAAAGGTAAAGGAATGAATAAGGAAACGTTGCATAAACAAGCCACCAATGGAAAGTGGTGTTAATAACAAAGAAAGGAAATTGTATGGCATGACATGTGATTAAAAGAAAAATAAAAAAATAGAAAAAGGAAGTGATTTTAGGCGATCGGCCCATGTATGAGAAAAATGGGAAAATGAAAGCCATTTCAAGGCTTTTGCCTTGAGAGATCCACCCATAACAAAGTAAAAGAGAAAAGAAGAAAAGAAAGAAAAGAAGAAAATAGAAAGGAAGGTTCGGCTTTGAATGAACTAGAGAAAAACCGAGAGGTTTTCCTTCCACACTCCACTTTTGGAGCATAAAGAAGACATTGGTTATTCGGTTTAGTGATTCTAAGGTAAAGAAGACATTGGTGATTCAGTTTAGTGATTCTAAGGTAAGGAAGACAAAAATTATCATTTTTGTTTGAATGCATGCTTTGTGAACCGATTATAATGTGGGATTTTGTTTCTGGTAGCAAGAGTCTTCAAGGATTCAAAAACCAGATGTATGCATATAAGTGGATCTTGGAATGCATGTAATACCCTGTAACCTCGTATAGAAGCCAATAAGACTTTATTGATGAGACGAAGTGTCAATCGACGTAAATCTAAGTGCCAAAGAGCCGTGACGAGTGAAAGAAATATTTTGAAACTAAAATATTTCGCACGCGAGAGAATAATAATTAAATAATAATATTTTTATTGAGAATGAATTAGCAAGTTAAAAGGCGATTTGGAAGTGAACCGGGACAAAGTGAGACATTTTGGGTCCCGAGGAGTCAAGTAGAGAATTTTAGAATAAAATAATATTAAAATATTTATATTTTATTTGTTATCGAAATTAGTCATGACGGAAGACTATATGACTAATCTAAGTGGGGTAGAAAAGTAAGAAAGAATTTAGAAGAAAAACGACATAAGTGAGGCTCGCATGCCTTTATTTAATAAAGCAAAAACGAGTAAGTATATATTTAAATATTGTAGTGACACCTTGATGAAGTGCAAATTTTATATTTTATTTGTGCAAGTGTAAAGGAAGAAAAATAGAAGAGAATTGAAATAAAGGTTGAACAATTTATAGTGACGTTTGTTCAAATTACGTTACAAAGAGTTGTATGGTTCAAAGGGATTACTTAAGTTGGTGGAATAAATATAAGATAATAACAAGAGTTTCAATTAAGGTTGGTTCGGGACTTGGCGGGTTTTCCCGCAAGACTCGGACACTGATAGTGATTGAGGAGCGGTCATGACAGACTTGGTATCAAAGCCTTAGGTTTAGTTGAGTCTTAAGATTCTTGTGTCTGTCAGCGAAGTAGTAAAGTCTTGTGTAGAGTTTTGACCTCGATTTGTGACTGTGCAACACAAGTCGCGGACAAGAAGTTACATGTGTACCATGGTCATCTAGTAAGCCACCTTTTTTTCAAAATATAATATGGATTTGATTTGGTGTTGTTCCCATCTTGGTAAGAGATGCCACCTAGTATGTAAGCCACATAAAGAGGAATTGGAAGGCAAGATGCCTGAAAGAAATGGATGCCTTGATAAAGGCCTATATATATACAAAACTGTGATGGTGATTGGTAGAAAAAATAACCTACTTGATAAGTTGGATTGCTAGTAAAACAAAAAAAAAATGTGTGTGACATGGGAATATTGAGCCTGGATTAGAGATTGATTTATGGTAATTGTGGCTTGTGAACGGAACTAAATCATGATGAAGTTATTATGAATATGATGGACGATGGTGATAAGTTGTATTAATGAATAAGTTAAATGTAAATCAGTTACTACACTGTGAATAAAAAGGCTGAGGCCTGATAATGTGAGGCACGCTTTTGGTAAGTTGGCCCATTAACCTTTCGTTTGAAGTGTTTAGCTTTAAAATCCTTCTAATAATGGCTAATGAAGCAAGATTAATAGGTTCGTTAAAGCTTATTCATTCGATAGAATGATAATTATAGCCATGGTAGCGAATTTGAAAGTTTAGTTGATGGTATATGCTGCATAAACATGAAAAAAGGGCGAAATAATAGCTCATTAGTCAAGTGGCTATAATGAGAAAGTAAGTCCTAAAGAGTTATGCAATGCACAAAGAAGTATGTAAATCTCTTAATTATTTCTTATAAAGTACGATCAATGGTAAGAAGGGAGGGGCACATAGTTCCATGATACTATAGAATGATAATTTGACACGAATATAGACCATTGGAGGTAAATTATGGAACTTGGGAAGGATGAATTCTTGACTTAATAAGGATTGTGAATATAAAGTGTGGATAAAGATGAACTATTTTCATGGTCTTTTGCACTAAAAGTCAATAAACTATTTGAGTTACAAGCAAGAAAGACAATTAGTTACAGATAAAAAGAATTGTGGGATGCTATAAATGGTGACTAAGTATGTGCGTGGTATCATATATTGAGAATTTATTGCACAATATGGCAAGATTGTCCTAAGGTGGGACTTATTGATTAATGATAAGTGTTAAAGAATAATATGGGTTTGAAAATATTGACTTCGCATAGTGCATGTGATGAGCAAAGAAAAGATACATGGTCATGGAAATTGTGGTATAAGCCTAAAGGTAGAAGAATTACATTGATAAAGAAATTTCTAACAACCACAGCACCGCAACACTGACTCTTTAACGCTATAGCACTGAGACCACCTCATTTCTAGTAGCTGCAATGCCACAACGCTGACTGCCAGCGTTGCAACGCTAAGAACACCTCATGTCCAAGAAGCATGGGCAAGATATGAGTGGAATGAAGATGAACTTACAAGCTGAATTATGGTCATGGATTTGATGTTGAGTTTTGTTATTTGGAGTTTTAAGTGTTTTAGAGAATGTTTATATGAATAAATTGAAAACTTCTTTATTGTCTTATATATTAACATGTAATTAAAAGAGAAGATGAAAGTTCTTGACAAGAGATTAAGCCTTGTCAAAGGCTAAGGAAAGAGTGAGTGAAAGTTTAGATGAAAGTATAAGACATTGACAAAGGAATGCCAATACTAAGTGAAGGAATTGTGAATGAAGGATTACAAGGTTGGCATGACAAATGAGCTAATATATAACTAGAAGATTGCTATGAGGATTTACAAATTTTATCTTAATATAGTTGAAAGAAAAGGATTAGTAACAACACATGGCCAATTATGTGGCATACTAGAACCCTATGAACGTAATTGAGGTATGAATAGACAGGTATACATTCAAATATCTTGGAGAATAAGTGCACTCTTTTTGGAATGATTGTGTTTGAAAGGTTAACAAACAAATAAGTAAATAAGTGTTTCGAAAATGCATCAAAGTTTTGAAAAGGATGTGTCAAACTCTATGTGGCAAGA
This sequence comes from Theobroma cacao, assembly GCF_000208745.1. Lineage (NCBI taxonomy): Eukaryota > Viridiplantae > Streptophyta > Magnoliopsida > Malvales > Malvaceae > Theobroma > Theobroma cacao. The sequence goes on along the minus strand of NC_030850.1, from coordinate 25,233,999 downwards.
ATGATAGTTGATATTACCTTGGAATATTTTATATGCACATTGATGTAATGTGATATTTGGAACTTGTTAAGGAGTTTAATGGCTAAACCATGGGTTATGTGGTCATATGTTGTGAGACATAAACTTAAGGTGGGTATTTGTAAGGAAATACTCAAGAGGAATTCACTAAGAGTTTTGTGAAAACAACCAGTAATTTGTGTAGTTACGAAAAGGAAGTTGTAAGTTGAAAGTGGATACTTGCAATGACATTGAGAAGTAATTAAGTAAAATCCTATTTCAAGTTTTGCAATTACAAGTACTAATCGTATGATGGTTAAAGAGGAATGATATTATATTGGTATAAAGGAATAGTACAAAGATGATTGAAGGTAACAGTGATCATGAAGTCGGTTAATGAAAACCTCCAAATGTATTATGGAAATTGGAATTTGAAAATGCATGAGGCATGCATGACTTAGATGAGCTTGAGTCCTGAGTGACTAAGCAATATCAAAATGCAATAAGGATGTAGTATATATGTTGTGGGGTATGAAAGATAATTGAGAAATGAAGATGACTTTTAGGAATTGTGGTATTGCGTAAGATGCAATTATCAAGTAAAGATGAATTTTGAAGGATCAATAAGATGGTAAAGCATACACAAATGCCAGATTGTAATTTGATGAAAATGATAATTGGCAATTGAGAGGTGATTAATGACATTGTGATGCAAGAATACATGGTATAATGAGAATTATGCATATGATTAGAAATGATAAGCTGGAGTATGAACAATAATTAAGAAAAGTTATGTATAGGCATAATGTGAATCTGTGTTAATTACATAAAAGATAACATATGGTAGGATGTAAGTTAAATGGTAACTTAAACATCCAAAAGGGTAATCAAGAATTGATTATACCCTAATGTTCATGGATTAAACTTAACTTATGGGAATGAAATGGAAAAGTTAAAAGGGAAACATGTACTACGAGAATATGATATTGAACCTTGGTTAAGGATTAGAATGAATAAAGGGAATTTAATTCGAACGTAATTGACAAGGGTTCCTACATATAGTGATGGATGTCGACACTTAAATGTGTGTGTACATACGTATATGTGGAGTTGATTATGTGACCAACTGAAGTGAAGAATTATTCTTAGTGATTTGAGATTTGAACTCAATATGTTTGATGAGTTATATAGATGATACAATGATAAGAAAACCCATTAGAAATTGAGCTATATTGATATGAGGAAATTTTGGAGTAATAGTCAAAGAAAGATATAAAGGAATTGGAATCTATAGTGTGGTTAAGCCATGCAAGAAGGATTGATATGATTGAGATTTAAGAATTAATAAAGTGTTATGTCATAGTTATATTAGACTCACCAGAAGGCGATAGTGCAATGGATGGAGAACAAATAGTGATAGTACTATAATGTGAGTATTTGGAGGAATTGGTCAAGAAGGATAAAATTTAATTTTGTTAATGATGATAAAAAAGTTCTAAGTCATAATAATGATATCATATTTTGAGACATGAAGGATTAGAACTAATGAAAAGAGTTTGATGGTGAATGAAAGAATTACAATTAAAGTTAAAGATTGGCAAGTGAGTTGCCCTTCCGCATGATGTAAATCTTATTAGTTTAAGAATGATGTAGAAATGTGAACCTTTGAATGTGTAATTTACAGAGAAATTAAGGAGATTTGAATCACCTAGAAGCAAGATAAACATGAAGTATGTGGGAATAATTAAAGGCTTAACCTCCCCTAATGTTGAAAATATGTACAGGAATGAATATGGCATGTTTATAATGCTATAAGTTATGTAATAGTGTATGAGGATAAGATGAATGAATGTCGAGAAACTTGACAAGAAACAAAGTAATGGTGGTCAAATGCACCTAAACAAAAAAAGATTGATGGTTACTCCTCTTAAGTCAAACTATTAAGTTATCGAACTTACACGTTATGATAGCTTGGCGACTCCGTTGGAGACTTGAGAGTTGAGCCAATAGTTAGTTATATGTTGTCTTAAAAGCCTTGTAGTTGACAATAGTTTAAGTTTTAAGTTTATTTTACTTAGTTGTGTTTTTCTTTTCTTTATATGTATAATATGCTTATCCACACACTCACTATGCATGTATGCATAAGCCTTCTACCTAGGCTTTGTCCCTTTTAGGTGGAAATAGAGTATCTCTACTCTCGTGAGGTGATAACCTCTACTTGGGCCATTGAAATACTTCCACTTAGATTGAACCCTTTCCATCAATAGTCTATAATGGGTGAAGGATTGGGATGCCTTACTAGTCGAAAGTGGATGATAGTGAGGAACAATTTAGGAACCTTTAGGTTTGTGTCAAATCCCAACCCACATATAGTAAACCTTAAGAGCCAACTCTAAGTAAAGCCCTCTAACCATGTCACATAGAAACACCTAGGGATAGTTACACGTGATTTTGGTGTTATATGTTGTTTTATGTGAACTTGTCTAATTTTTGTCTTTTTGCAATCATGCATTTGCATCATAAATAATCACATAGGGTAGTTGCCATGTAAAATATGACAAAAGAGAGTCTCCCTTCATTATTTATCGTTGTGTGGCAAATATCCAAATATATTTAGAACATGCATTTACATAACCAAGATTTTTTTTCATATGAACATACATTTTCACAATTACATGAGAAGCATCATAATTCATATTTATTATAAAAAAGGTCCTCAATATAGCTCAACCGTCAAAATCACTTGCTCGTCGCCCATACAATACTTGGCTACAAACCAAGATAATGGAAAACGAACAAGCTGTGCGAATGGATTAGATGGAGAAAGCTTAAGAAAAGATAAAAGAGCAATTAGTTAAAATGATGGAATTGATTGTGAACATTAACAAAAGGAAAATAATGAGTGAAAAACCTACCAACCAAGCTAGCCAACAGATGCCAAGCAAAAATGATTCCATGTACTAGCCCCTAGTATCTAAAAAATAACACTAATACCCCATACCACCTATAGGAGGACATTTTTATTATGGCAGACAATCATCAATGTCGGGAACCATCATTAGAGTAAACCCTATTAAACCTATTACAGTCCCAAATTTGGATGATCCAAAAGAACAAGGAAAGTTGAGTAAAGGTATGTTCGAGGCCGTCGATAATCTGGGAGCACATAAAAAGTGAGGAACAATTGCATGCTATGAAAGGGATAAATGCCTTGGGTTCCATCAATCATTAGAATTAAGTCTTTTACCTAAACTAGTGATTCCTCCCAAGTTCAAGGTTTCAAATTTTGAGAAGTATGATGGGACTAAAGTCCAATGGCACATGTCACCATGTATTGTTGTAAAATAACTGCTTACACTCATGATGATAAGTTGTTAATCCATTATTTCCAAGACTATTTTACAAGATTAGCTAGTAGATGGTATAATAAGCTATATAGAAGCCATGTGCATTCATGGAATGACTTAGCACAAGCATTCATAGCTCAGTACAAACATGTGACAATCATGGCCCCAAACCGTTTAACCTGCAAAGCATGGAAAAGAAAGCTACTAAAGGCTTTAAAGATTATGCTAGGAAATAGAGAGATATTGCTTTTCAAGTCCAACCACCTTTGACCAAGAAGGAAATAACAATAATGTTTGTTAACACTCTAAAGGCCCTATACTATGAAAGATTGATCGAAAATGCCACCAAGAACTTCACAGACATGGTTTTGTCAGGTGAAATAATTGAAAGTACAATTAAGATTGGAAAGATTAAAGTTCCTAGGAAAGGAAACAAACCAAAGAATAAAGAAGGCAAGGAACAAGTAATCACATATGAGGGGCATCAAGCAAGAGGGTACACTCTTTATCAACCCTATCCCACTTACCAACCTTATTACCCCACTTTAAATCATATCTCCCAAAACCTTTATCTTTATCAATGAGTACCAAAACTAACACCTTCACCACCAACCCAATTTAATGCTAGACCAAATAATATTAGAAACAATCATGGGGAACTCAGGAACAACCAAGAGAAAATCCAATTCGACTCCATTCCCATATCTTATACCAATTTACTTCCCTAGTTTATTGAAAGTCACCTTTTAGCACTAGTCCACTCGAACCCATTAAAGCCTCCTTACCTAAAATGGTATGATGTTAATGCTCATTGTGACTAACATTATGGGATTCAAGGACATTTAATAGAAAATTGCACAACCCTAAAACGTAAGGGGCAAGGTTTGGTCAAGGCTAGACTGTTTAACTTTTCAAAGAAAGTTGAGCCAAACATCAACGAAAACCCTTTACCTCATACTCAAGGGCATTGATGAATGCTTTAGGTAATGAGATGGAGACTCTCAAGGATATAGTGCAAATAATCAATGAAGAAAGAAATGAAGATAAGGTGGCAACACTTAAAAGCTAAGCAATTGAGAGGTGATAGGGTTACCGTGCATCTATAGACATTTTAGGTAATGACACAATGAATCAAAACCTTTAATGCTTATGCTCAAGAGCATTTGGAAGTTTTAAGTAAGATGGGTTTCTTTGTTTGGTGAAATGAGCCATGTGGTCTCATGCTCCTACCTAAGTTCACTAGGAAGGTTTAAATGCATGAAATGTCACGACTCGATACTCCTCTCGAGCCCGTGACAATCGTCGCGATGTCCCGATAGACATTCATCACCTAGAATACCGACCGAAACCTCGCAAGGCTTTTATATCAGTTTTTCTCACCTTCTCTGTGAGCGACAGTTGTTAAATATCATGTTTTGAGAGATTATAAACTATTTCCAAATCAAAACAATAGAAAAATAATTTTTGTCTCACAGGGGCATTTTGGTCATTATTCTTCAAAAATCTCGAAACTAGCTAAAAATGTAGTATGCGAGTGGAAAACACATATTTCATAATCAAAAATAAGTTTAGATGTCTAAAACATTCATTTAAAGTAAAATTATAACTATTTGAATATAATAAAAATCTTCAATAAAATATTCTATTTTCTTATAAAATAATATTTATAAAGTTACCGATAAATAATTTTTGTAGCATAAAAGTTAAATAAATTCATACATACTGTAATACAGATAACCAAAGTATAAAATTTAATTTACAGTGACACATAGCCCTATGAACGACCAAAAGTAATGAAGGCTATGAACCTACAGTTTTTGAGGATGCAAGTCCAACTGTAGCCCTCAACGAAATGAGCTATCCACCGACTATCCTGAGCTTGAAATGGGTAGAAAGGAGGGTGGTGAGATTATATAATCTCAGTGAGTAAACAAATACCATCTAAAATATCTAAAGCTGAGTAAATGGAGACAGATTAAAATAGATCATCATATTGTAATTTATCACCTTTCGACTCATTTTAACCAAATAAAATCAATTCATATAAATAGAGTAATCAACATGGCTTATGAATTTCTTAAAACTTTGGCTTGTGCCAAAACCATTCTCATACTCACTTATCAGGGATACCTTGGCCGAGGGCTATCCCAACTGAGTCCGCCAAGGCTATTAAAAAGTTATGAACGCATAAATCATGTTTTTTTTTTGAAAACATAGCCGTTCCTTGGCGTTGGCTGAATTCACCCTCACGTGGTGGTTTGGCGTGAAGTGAACTCTAAAGTGTTAACCTCAGGAGTTATCCATCTGTGCCTCTCATACTGAGGTATGAATATATTAGGGTTACCATGCCCCCTCTAATAGGCTGGTCCACGAAACTCGTCCACTACAGCGACTAATTATAACCCACCATACAATAAAAATTCAATATCATGACATGGCAATATTATCACAATCCAGCCTATCAAGGCAAACAACAGTTATGCATTTTCAACACAAATACCAATTCAGCCATTCATGCCAATGTTGCCATAAGCCNCCATTCATGCCAATATTGCCATAAGCCAATCAATTAGAACCATAAATTCACAATACATCAAATGGTCTCCAATTACTCTATTTTCAAAGCCATCATTCAATTTCAAGACAATTTATAAAATCATTTCATTTAAACACATTTTGTTTATAAAACCTAAAAATTAACCATTTAAACTCATTTTCCATAAAATCATAAAATCGAATAAAAACCACTTTAGATAATTAAGATGATAGTAAGGTTACTCACTATTTTGGGAGTCAAATTTCGAGTGCTCCGATTCTTGATCCTCGGGTACTATCTCTTTACTTTGACCAAAATACTCACCACCTAAACATAATGCACAATAAGCCATTTACTACATTTGTGCTAAATTGTTATAAAACCAATTCAAGCTTTATACTAATGCATGAAATGGGATGTAAATTGTTCGGATTATCGTCTAAACACGGTGTTCTACATAAATTCAATTGTGTACCTAAATAAAACGGTATTGGCCTAATTCGATCTATCACCCGATTAATTGGCCAATACGTCCAATTCAACTCCAAATAATTCCATTTTTCTTCCAATTCTCTAAACCATCAAACACAAATTAAACAACTTGAAATATGGCAAAATCATCCTCACATTTTCTCTTGGAAAATTCGGCCACGGTGGTTGCATCAACACTATAATTTTTCCTACTTGATTCTCACACCCTAAATCACTAATTCCTAACCAAATCACTTGAAATAAAATCAAAATCATCCTCAATATTCCACATGGAGAATTCGGCCAATGATGGGTGATGGAAGAACATGAATTTTTCTTACTTGATTTTCATGCTACACATCATCAATCAACTAAAAACACTAAAATACATTAAAATCTAACCAAATCAAGCATCAAAACCTCTCTCTAAGTGTTCAGCCAGCAAGATACCCATCATGAAATCATGTGATTCAATCATGGAAAATAAGAAAAATGCTTAAGAAAGAGAGATCTCAAGCTTAATTGAAAAATTTTACCTTTTTTTCACTTGTTTCCTTGAATTTTCACACTTTTCCCTTGAATTTTTCACCTAGGGTTTTGTTTTTCCTTTTCTTCTTTTGTTCTTGCTTTGGCTGGCCATATGAATGAGAAATGGGCTGATTTTGTGCTGATTTATAAGGAAAATAATAAATGGTTAAAAATTTGACACATGTCACCTTACCATTGGTCCATGTGTCATACTTACCCATTAAGTAATTTCTCTTCATCACTTAAATTTCCTCAATTATTCATCATAAGATTGGGTAAAATCCATGTGCTGGACAAGTGTTGGGTGGTGTAAAATTACAATTTTACCCCTTGGGTGGCAAAATGACTATTTTACCCTTATGCTAAAAAAAATGCCAGAATTAAAATTTTTCACTTATCAAATTCAAATTATGTTCTAAATAGTCAATCTTGATCAAAAACTTCTTCCAACATTCCAATTTTAACCTCGAGTGGCAAAATGACCATTTTGCCCTTAAATTATGAAAATTTCAATTTGACTCCAAATCAGTCCTCGAACTCTAAATAACCATTTTAAGTCATTTTTGGGTTTTAAAATTCTCAATTTCATCTTAAAATCTCTATTTGGACTAGTTCGAGGCTTAATTCAACTTAATTGTACCATTTGGTACAATATCGTCCTTTAACGATTTTCAAGGTACTCAAGTAAGTAATAATGCATTCTTATGTAGGAATGGCATAATAAACATATTGTCGAGCTGGGCTTGACAGCACTACCCCCCTTAAAATAAAATTTTGACCTCAAAATTTCATTTACTGAACTCAAAGAAAAGGTGAGGGTATTGTTTTCTCATCTAATGCTCGACTTCTTATGTCCTCCCCTTTGTAGGGAATTTCGATTTGTTCACCTCATTTACCTCTAATTCAACTCGAGTACTTCACTTATGTCTATTATTATCCTTTAAAATCAGATCAACAATAACCTTTACAATTATGATCTTTTATATCGAGACACCAAGCATGCTTCTATTACTATCATGAAACTTGAACCATAACTCCATCTCAATCATACCAATTTCGATCGCATTTTATACTTATTTATGTATACCAATCACTATCTTATTACTTCATTCCATATCAAATTTCTCGACTTTCATTCATTCATTCCATCTTCATACAATATTGTGTAGTTTACAGTATCATTAACATGCCATACTTATTCCTATACATATCCTCAGCGTTAGGGAAGATTAATGGCTTCAATTATTTCCACATACTTCATGTTTACCTTGCATTTAGGAAATTCCAATCTTCTTAATCTTATTAATCCATCTCATATGGCATAATCGCATTATAGATTACATTCCCTTAACTATTTCCCCAAAATTCCTTAGGTTGCCATAAATCGACTTCTGATAAGATTGAGTTCAAATCTTGAACCATTGAAACCATTCTTCATTTTAGTTGGGTACATCACTAACTCCACACACACTATCAAGCCTGACTCTATAAAATACTTGCTATGTCATTCATGTGATTGGCAATATGCTTGCATACTAGAAAAGCCCTGAAAAATCGTAAAAAGTCGGTAGTGTACTTAATAGTACAACTAAGTTGAATTAAGCCTCGAACTACATCAAATGAAGATTTTAAGGTGAAATTTAAAATTTTAAATTCTCAGAATAACTTAAAATGGTGATTCGGAGTTCGAGGACCGATTTGGAGTCAAATTAGAATCTTCATGATCCGGGGGTAAAATGGTCATTTCACCACCCGAGGTTAAGATGTGAGAGTTAGATGAAATTTTTAACTAAGATTGATCATTTGTAGTATAATTTGAGTTTGAGAAGTGAAGAACTTTAATTTCGGTGTTTTTTCGAGGATAGGGGCAAAATAGTCATTTTGCCACTCTAGGGGCAAAATGGTAATTTTACACACCCAACACTTGTCATGCTCATAGAATTCATCCATTGACTTTTTATGTTATGGATAAGTAGAAAATATATGTGGTGGAGATAAAAAGTTTAAATTTTTAAAGTTTTAAAAATGGACCAATAATAAAATGACACTTGTCAAGCTTAGAATATTTTATTATTTCCTTTAAAAAATCAGCCTATAAACCTCTCACTTCTCTCCAAATATTTGGCCAAGCAAGGAAAAGAGGGAAACAAAGAAAGAACAAACCCTAGGTGGAGAATTTCAAGAGAAAAAGTGTGGAAAATCAAGGAAAACAAGTGAAAAAGGTAGGATTTCTCAATTTAAACTTGAAATCTATTTTCCTTAAGCATTTCTCCTTATTTTTCATGGTTAAATTTCATGTTTTCATGGTGAATTCATGTCTAGCCGAATGGGTATGGAGAGAGAATGATGTTGGATTGATTTGATTTCAAGTTATGTTAGTGTTTTTAGTTAGTTTACCATGTCTAGAAGCAAAACAACAAGAAAAGAATTCATTTTCCCCATCACCCATCAATGGCTGAACCTACCTTGTATTGAGTGAGGATGAATTTGATTTTTTATTTTAAGAGAATTGGTTAGAAAATGATGAATTATGGTGTGGAAAAGTAGTAGGAAAAATCACGGTGTTAATGCACCATTATTGATCGAAAATTCTAAGAAGAAAAGTGAAGATGGTTTTGCCAAATTTTAGATTATTCGACTTGTGTTTGGTGAATTAAGGTATTGGAAAAGAAATGGAGTAATTTGGAGCTAAATTGGACGCGTTGGTCAATTAATCGGGTGATAAGACGAATTAGGCCAATACGGGATTTAGATGGTTACCCGTGTATTTTGCATTCCATATCATGCATCAGTAGTCTAAATTAGTTTAATTTCAATTTAGTACCAATGTAGTAAGTTTCTCAATTTTGTACTATGTCAAGGTGGTGAGTCCTCCGATAAAGGCAAGGAAATTGCATTCGAGGACCAGTAGTCAGAGTACTTCGAAAATCTGCACTCTAGACATTGTGAGTAAACTTACTGTCATTTTAATTATCTAGGGTGGCTTTTAGATGATTTCATGAATTCTATGGAAAAATGGATTTAAAAAGGTAAATTTTCATGTTTTATGAATAAATGTGTTTCAATGAAATTAATTTATAAATTGTTTTGAAATTAATAATGATTTTAAAAAATAGAGTACACGGAGACTGCTATTTGTTGCAATTTGATTGTTTAAATTGATTGGCTTATGATAAATTAGGCATGATTGGCTGGTTGGCAATTGTATTGAAATACGGATTGTTTGTTTACATTGAAAGGCTGTGAATTACAATAATTGCCATATCATGTTATTGAATTTTATTGATTGGTGGGATAATTATTAGCTTACTGCAATATGCGGGTTTCGTGGACCAGCCTATGAGAGAGGCACGGTAACCCCGTTTATATGTGCTCACCTCAGTTGTAGGGGCGCGTAGGGTAGCTCATGAGGTGATATTTGAGTTCACTTCACGCCAAACCACCACGTGATGGTGAACTCAGCCAACGCCAAGGAACGGCTGTGATGTCCAACAAAAAATTTGTTTTATACGAAATGTGAATTTTTAACAGCCTTGGCGGTCTCGGTAAGATGCCTCGACCAAGGTGTCCCCGAGGATGGATTTATGGCACAAGCCTAGTTTTTATGAGATTCATAAGCCTCGTTATGTATTTTGAATGAAATGTGTTTTAATGCTGTGACCCAGTTTACGATGATTTACTTTATCATCTCCATGTACTCAACTCTAGATGTTTATGATGATGTCTATTTACTCACTGGGATTTTATAATCTCACCACCCACCTTTCCACCCATTTTAGGCTCAGTATAGACTGTAGATAGCTGATATTGTCGAAGGCTACAGTTGGCTCTACTTCCTCAAAAACTGTAGGTTTGCAACCTTCGTTCATTTTTTGTCATTTAGGGGTCCACATGTCACTATAAATTAAATTTCATACTCTAGTTATCTGTACTACTGTATGTAGGAATTTATTTTGCTTTTACGCTGTAAAATTATTTACACAGTGTTCTAAAAATATTATTTTATAAGAAAATAGAATATTTTGTTTAACATTTTTTTATTGTTTTAAGTTGAAAATAGTTTAAAATATTTTAAAACATGATATTTGGCAACGATTACTCACAGGGGAAAATGAGAAACTGATATTAAAGCCTTGCGGGGTTCCAGTTGGCATTTTGGATAATGAGTGTTTATCGAGACACCGCGGCGGTTGTCACGGGCTCGAGGGGAGTACCGGGTCGTGACACACACGTATACACGCACATTCAAATGTCCATATTCCTCATTAAGTATACGGGTTTCTGTTTTCAAATACCTTCAGACTAATTTTTCTTTGTTCATTCCCATCCATAACCAAGATTCAATAGAATAATCTTCATAATTCATACAAATTCTCATCATACTTGTGCATAGTTCCACATCATTTACATACTTATACTCTCTTCTTATCATTTCCAATTATATGCTTAAGTTTCCTTGTACTATATATCATTGCATCACAATGTCATCTCCATTGAATTATAATCTATTATGCGTGTCTGCTTTATAATCCCATTAATGCCTCAAAGATTTATCTTAACTTGATCATTGCATCTTATTCAATACCACAATTCCTAGGAGTCATCCTTTTTCCTCGATTATCCTTCATGCCTCTACATTACCTTGTATCCTTCTTGCATTCCGATATTGATTTGTTACTTAAAACTCAGACTCATTTGAATCATGTATGCCTCAAGCATTTTCGAATTCCAATTTTACATAATATATTAAGAAAGTTTCATTATCTGACTTCATTATCAAGGTCAACTTCAATCAGCCTTTGTTCCACTCTTTCATATGAACATAACATCATTCTCCCTTTGCCAATTTATAAATTGCACTTGAAATTACAAGATTTGAAACTAGATTCTCCTCAAGTATTTTTCAATATTAATACTAATATCACTCTCAGCTTACAGCTTCTTTTTTATAACCACATAACTTAGTGCTTGATTTCATGAGATCCATGGCAAAACTTCTCTTGAGTATTTCCTTGGGGAATCTATCTTAAACTTATGTCTCACAGCAGGTGATCACTTAACCCATGACTTAGCCGTTTGGCTCCTTAGCAAGTTTCAAAGTCACGCATCTTATGCTCATCACGTATAACTTATAATTCTTTCTCAAAGGCGTTTAAACAGTCTTGAAACACTTAATCACTTATTTGCTCTTTCATACTCTGAGCATATCATTTCCATAAAGGCATGCCCAACTACTCATGCTTCAATTTATCTCCAAGAGTTTCTAGCATACCACGTAGTTTACTTGTGTTGTCACTAATCCTTTCCTTTCAACAAAGTCAAGACAAGATTTGTAAATTCTCGTAACAATATTCTATATAAACTCATTTGCTATATCATTCTTGAAATCTTTATTCACACTTTCATCACTTGGTATTGACATCTCTTATCAATATCTCATACATTCATCTAACTTTTCTTTCTCTTACATGCCAATATATAAGGCAATAAAGAAACTCTACAATTTCACTCATCATCTTTATCTTAATACCTCCCCAATGCACTTAAGACTCCAAACAACAAAGTTTAGCATCAAAACCAATGATCATTCTTCAACTCATGAGTTTCATCTTCATGCCACTCCCAATTTGCTCGTGCTTTCTAACCATAAAGGGTTCCTAACCAATTACATTTATAAAATGGATAATTCACTTAATTATTACATCTCGTCCTTGCAATTATAAGATCAAGATATTTTGAATTTAGGATGCAGAAGTTCCCTTCTAGAGCATATCCAAAAATCCACATATTTCAAGTCCCACCTTAGGACATCTTTCCCATATGGTGTAATGAATTCACAATATATACATCATCATACACATAATTACTTATTAGTTATGGTATCCCACTATTTTCATTATCCATTATTAATCATCTTCCTATAATGTTATGGCATTATTTTATACTTCTTTCACCCTCAAGTTTACAATCTTTGACTTTATCACATTAATCACTCAAAATGTCATCTAAAGCCTAATTGATTTCTTCCATATCTTTTCGAATTATAACTACAATTAAGATTCCCAATTTCTCATCTCCATGATTAATTGTTAGTCTTACCACACTGTCTCCCATTATCCTGTGCAATTACAACATAGTCCCCTAGTTCAATGTGTTTACTCGGGAATCATCTTCTCTGATACAATTTGTCCCATTACCAGAATTTTATTTATTTAGCTTTGCATTCGGAATCATATCAAAAACTCACATACTATGATAAGTAATAATTCCCAACAAACATCATCAATTCAAATGACCTTTTATATCTCGTCAAAATCTAGGGTTATCACTCCAAAAGTTCATCACGTTAATCAGTGTCCATTTCTTAGTACTGCAAAATATATTCATTGTTAATTTGGATAATTGCTTGAATCATTAATGACTTTCCATATCAATCTTCAATAATTATCTAAGATGATCAACCTTGCCATTAAGATAAATATCTTTCCTTAATAGCCATAATGCTAATCCACTTTTGTCCTACCAAAAGATTCCCATATACATTCAGTCACTTAAACAGCTACTTTATTAGAACATTAATTTCAACATATTTAATCTACCCTTGGTGGTATGTCAAAATCATCCCTGTCTCGATTGTAATATAGAGGAATCTCTCCTCTGCATATTCATACGAGCTGGTGGAAATGAAGCAACTACCGTAGCCCGTCCTAACTGTGGGCAAGCTCTCTTAATGTGACCCAGTTGACCACAATAAAAACATCGTACAGGCCCTTTACACGACCTGACATGATATCTCCCACAATTTTTGCATCTATCAGAACCTTCGGAACTCTTTCCAGAAATAGTCATCGCAGATTTATTAATTCTCGAAGGCCTCTACTGTGTCTGTGAAAATGGAGGTCGGGAAGATGTTACTGAAATAGTAGTAGGACTTCTTAAAACAGATGAGTCTTTGCCCCTTTTTGGTGGCTGACTAGAAGATACACTCAAATTTTTCCTTTTTGCTAACTCAGCTCGTATTCTTTTATTTTCATAAGCTTCTCAGCTCTTAAAGCCATTTGCACCACCTCTTTAGGTACGGTTACGTCCAACTCACCCATAAAAGAAACGCAACCATGTTACCTAGCCTCTTTAAGCTTCTTAGAATTAGAAACATCCAGCACTGGTGGTGGGATAGGAGGTGGGGGTGGTGTTACTAAAGGAGCAGCTAGAGGAATTGTAGGAAGAGCTTGACCAGCCTAAGCCTGGCCAGCAATAGCGGTAAAGAGGGCTGCCAATGCTTGAGCCACCTCAAAAGGCATGACAGGAATACCAGTAGGTGGCGGAGGAGGTGGAGGAGTCTCGGTCTACTTAGCAGCAGGTGCTGCCCGAATAGTAGACGCAGCTGATTCCCCCTCTATAGGATCTAGCTGACGATGTTAAGAAATACCTCTTCCCCTCCCAACCGATCTAGTGAGAGGTGGGTGTTTACGTTGAGGAGGCATGATAATCTATAAGAAGGAATAAGGCAAGTTTAAACAACCTCAGGCTCTACATGTAAATACATGCATTATATTCAGTCTAACCTAACTTAACTCGGGGTCACACTGACACTGTAAATTTTAAAACAACTTTAAAACAAATTTAAACCCAAAAGCTCTAATCTTTAAAACCAAAAGCTCTGATACCACTCTAATTGTCATGACCCGGTACTCCCCTCGAGCCCGTGACAACCGTCGCGATGTCTCGATAGACATTCATCGCCCAGAATGCCGACCGAAACCTCGCAAGGCTTTTATATCAGTTTTTCTCACCTCCCCTGTGAACGACAGTTGTTAAATATCATGTTTTGGGAGATTATAAACTATTTCCAAATCAAAACAATAGAAAAATAATTTGTCTCACAGGGGCATTTTGGTCATTTTTTCTTAAAAATCTCGAAACCAGCTAAAAATGTAGTATGCGAATGGAAAACACATATTTCATAATAAAAAATAAGTTTAGATGTCTAAAACATTCATTTAAAGTAAAATTATAACTATTTGAATATAATAAAAATATTCAATAAAATATTTTTTTTTCTTATAAAACAATATTTATAGAGTTATCGGTAAATAATTTTTATAGCGTAAAAGCTAAATAAATTCATACATACTATAATACAGATAACCAAAGTATAAAATTAAATTTCTAATGACACGTAGGCCCACGAACGACCAAAAGTAATGAAGGCTATGAACCTACAATTTTTGAGGATGCAAGTCCAACTGTAACCCTCAACGAAATGAGCTATGTACTGACTATCCTGAGCCTAAAATGGGTGGAAAGGAGGGTGGTGAGATTATATAATTCCAGTGAGTAAACAAATACCATCTAAAATATCTAAAGTTGAGTATATGGAGACAGATTAAAATATATCATCATACTGTAATTTATCATCTTTCAACTCGTTTTAACCAAATAAAATTAATTCATATAAATCGAGTAATCAACATGGCTTATGAATTTCTTAAAACTTTGGCTTGTGCCAAAATCATTCTCATACTCAGTTATCAGGGATACCTTGGTCGAGGGCTATCCCAACTGAGTCCGCCAAGGCTGTTAAAAAGTTATGTACGCATAAATATTATTTTTATTTTGAAAACATAGCCGTTCTTTGGCGTTGGCTGAGTTCACCCTCACGTGGTGGTTTGGCGTTAAGTGAACTCTAAAGTGTTAACCTCAGGAGTTGTCCACACGTGCCTCTTATACTGAGGTATGAATATAATAGGGTTACCGTGCCCCCTCTAATAGGCTGGCCCACGTAACCCGTCCACTGCATCGACCAATTATAACCCACCATACAATAAAAATTCAATAGCATTAACTGGCAATTTTATCACAATCCAGCCTATCAAGGTAAACAACATTTTATACATTTTCAACACAAATACCAATTTAGCCATTCATGCCAATATTGCCATAAGCCAATCAATTAGAACCATAAATTCACAATACATCAAATGGTCTCCAATTACTCTATTTTCAAAGCCATCATTCAATTTCAAGACAATTTATAAAATCATTTCATTTAAACACATTTTGTTTATAAAACCTAAAAATTAACCATTTAAACTCATTTTCCATAAAATCACAAAATTAGATAAAAACCACTTTAGATAATTAAGATGATAGTAAGGTTACTCACTATTTCGAGAGTCGAATTTCGAGTACTCCGATTCTTGATCCTTGGGGACTATCTCTTTACTTTGGCCAGAATGCTCACCACCTAGACATAATGCACAATAAGCCATTTACTACATTTATGCTAAATTGTTATAAAACTAATTCAGGCTTTATACTAATGCATGAAATGGGATGTAAATTGTTCGGATTATCGTTTAAACACGGCGTTCTACACAAATTCAATTGTGTACCTAAATAAAACGGTATTGGCCTAATTCGATCTATCACCCGATTAATTGGCCAATACGTCCAATTCAACTCCAAATAATTTCATTTTTCTTCCAATTCTCTAAACCATCAAACACAAATTAAACAACTTGAAATATGGCAAAATCATCCTCACATTTTCACTTGGAAAATTCGGCCATGGTGGGTGCATCAACACTATAATTTTTCCTACTTGATCTCACACCATAAATCACTAATTCCTAACCAAATCACTTGAAATAAAATCAAAATCATCCTCAATATTCCACATGGAGAATTCGGCCAATGATGGGTGATGGAAGAACATGAATTTTTCTTGCTTGATTTTCATGCTACACATCACCAATCAACTAAAAACACTAAAATACATTGAAATCTAACCAAATCAAGCATCAAAACCTCTCTCTAAGTGTTCAGCCAGCAAGATACCCATCATGAAATCATGTGATTCAACCATGGAAAATAAAAAAAAAATGCTTAAGAAAGAGAGATCCCAAGCTTAATTGAAAAATCTTACCTTTTTTTTCACTTGTTTCCTTGAATTTTCACACTTTTCCCTTGAGTTTTTCCACCTAGGGTTTTGTTCTTCCCTTTCTTCCTTTTTTCTTGCTTTGGCTGGCCATATGAATGAGAAATGGGCTGATTTTGTGCTGATTTATAAGGAAAATAATAAATGGTTGAAAATTTGACACATGTCACCTTACCATTGGTCCATGTGTCATACTTACCCATTAAGCAATCTCTCTCTACCACTTAAATTTTTTCAATTATCCATGATACTATTGGGTAAAATTCATGTGCTGGACAAGTGTTGGGTGGTGTAAAATTACAATTTTGCCCCTTGGGTGGCAAAATGACTATTTTACCCTTATGCTCGAAAAAATACTTAAATTTAAATTTTTCACTTCTCAAACTCAAATTATGTTCTAAATAGTCAATCTTGATCAAAAACTTCTTCCAACATTCCAATTTTAACCTCGGGTGGCAAAATGACCATTTTGCCCCTAGGTCATGAAAATTCTAATTTGACTCTAAATCGGTCCTCAAACTTCGAATCACCATTTTAAGTCATTCTAGGGTTTTAAAATTTTCAATTTCATCTTAAAATCTCTATTTGGACTAGTTTGAGGTTTAATTCAACTTAATTGTACCATTTGGTACAGTACCGTCTTTTAACGATTTTCAAGATGCCCAAGTAAGCAATCATGCATTCTTATGTAGGAATGGCATAATAAACATATTATCGAGCTGGGCTTGACATGAAAGGTGTCTTTTATTCATTTTATCATTTCTAATAAAATGATTTGTGCGGTGCATTTTCATATTTACTCTTCCATTCATTAATTTCATGATACATCCCCACAGTCCTTCAATTTACCCATTTCTAGGCATTTGAATGATGAATGTGAAAACAATGATAATAGTTTAGGATTTAATTTTGAATGAAATACAAACATTGATGAACTTGATAATGAAAAGAATGTAGATGATTACACCTTATCTTTTAACTTGCTAAGAAAGATCAAGCAAGAAGAATGACAAATCACATCTCATCAAGAAGCCGTTAAAATAATTGATTGACATGTCATTATTGCCAACAAAAAGGCATGAATTAATTTCTTCAAAAATATGTAGATGTGTTTGTATGATCATGGCAAGATGTGCCAAGACTTAGCACAGATGCCGTGGTATGCAAGTTGTTGTTGAGGTGAATCAAGCGTGGAATGTTAAGAAAACACTAATGATAACATCATGCACTTGAGATATGTAGATTGAAAAAAAAAATCTTCAAAGATTGTTTTTAATAAAAGTAACCATAATTGAGATGATGAATGGCCATCTTTCATATTCCCTTCACAAATATGAAATTATCCACTTGTTATCCCCTTTGAGCTTATTGAATTCTTTTTTAAATTGAATCTTAATCAAGGATCACCTTCAACAACGGGGGGCAAATGCAAAGAAGGATTAAGGTCTTACTTTAAAGTTAAAAAAATGCCTTGTATTGATTGGGACTCAACATCATATAAAGGAAAAAAAAGGAAAAATGATGGAAAAAAAAAGAGAAAGTAAAAGAAATCGAAAAGGCATACAAAGACTAAGGTCTTAAGGAGAATCCTTCACCTGACAAGAAATGATCCTTGGTTTGAATACCCTTAAACACATATTTTGGGTCTATTTACCTTTTCTTTCAAAATCCCGAGCCCTAGCTTACGTTATGTACCTAGAAAAGTCTATTTGAATTAAGTATGGATACTTAAATTGAATAGCCTTCTTTCGAGATTCATCTATCCATCTTTGGAAAATTTTGCACTTTTCAAGTGCATGACGGAATGATCAATAAAAAAAAAGAAAAAAAAGGCATTCAAGTTGAAAACCTAGAAAACGGGCGATTTGAATACAAAGGAAAGCACCTATGCTAAAAACTTGAAAACAACAACTTATGTATGAGAGGCTAACATTGAAGTTTGCACAAGCAGTTGGCAAGATAGAAGCAGAGTTTGATCAAACCACTCAAAATATCAAGGACATCAATGGATGAGTTTCTTTCAAAAAAGAATTTTAGATTAATTAGAAATTATTTGAATGTTCATTATTCGGATACAAATTTGCTATCCCACTTCACAATTCTTTTTTCTTAATTGTAGTTTCCCTTGGAACTTCAATAAAAGATACATTGTTTCCCAATTACCCCATTTTTCGTCCAATTTTTCATTTAACCATGAATTGAAAAGATTTGAATGTGCATTGCATTTGTCATTAAATTGAAATGATAATGAACAAAGGATTAACGACATGCATTGAAATCATTGAACAAAGAAAGCAATTAGTGATGAATAAACAAAAACCAAAATTGCCTTAACATCTTAATAATGAAAAAATAAAAGCATTCAAAAGAGAATGGAGTTTAGCAAAATGTAGAAATTTCAAGAATAAACCATGATTTGATTGAAGAAGATAAGAGAAAGAATGATTGATGGAATTTGAGGACCTTTGAAAAACCATAAATATGGATGCATGAGATCATCATAGTAGTTAGCATTTACATACCATGATAATGATTTGCATCATATATATTCAAAAATTATATTTGTTTATTTTTTTAAAGTTATTTAGTCTCATTCTAGATGAAGAGCTTATTCCTTTTTAAAGTTACGTAGCCTCATTCCAGATAAGGAGCTTATTCATATTTAAAGTTACATAACCTCATTCCAAATGAAAAGCTCATTCCTTTTTAAAGTTATATAGCCTCATTCTAAATTTGAAAGTTATTTATTTTTAAAGTTACGTAGCCTCATTCCAAATGAGGAGTTTATTTATTTTTAAAGTTACGTAGCCTCATTCCAAATGAGGAGTTTATTTATTTTTAAAGTTACGCAGCTTCATTCCAGATGAAGAGCTTATTTATTTAAAAGTTACATAGGCTCATCCAAGATGAAAAGCTTATTCATTTTTAAAGTTATGTAGCCTTATTTCAAATGAAGAGCTTATTCATTTTAAAGTTATGTAGCTTCATTATAAATGAAGAGCTTTTTCTTTGAAAAGTCATCATTTCGGCCAAAATTGTGTCTACATCTTTGCACAATTACTAATTCTCAAGAAATGTGCAAAGAAGGGCAGTTGTGGACACCCTATTTTGTCTAGGGTATTGGATTTTGAATATAAAAATTAAAAATAAAAAGAAAAAAGATAAACATGAAAGGTAAGGATAAGATTGGTATCAATCTTAATCTTGGATGAGTTTAAAAAGAAACATAAAAGAAAAGACTAAGTTAGATTAAATTGAAACTCAGGAGACTAATTTAAAAAGAAAAACAACATATTGGCTATAAATATAGCCAAGCCTTAAATCAAAAGAAAAGATAGGGGTGGAGAAAAAAAAGGGAAGAAACAATTGGCAAAAGAGAGAAAATACTTCTGAGGTTCTTAGTTTAGATTTTTTTTTTTTAGGTTTAAGAGAATCAATTTAATTTATGAAGAAACTATTCCTAACAAAGGGAGAAATAAAAAAAAAAAAAGAAGCAGAAAGAGAGTTTTAGTTCCTTGAATTGGGTTTAGAGAGAGCTTTTCATTCCTGATAATGAACGCTTGGTATCTGGCTCTATGTGAATCCATCTAAGTAATCTTGCCCCATTAGTTTGGTTTTCTTTATGAGCTTTTCAACTTGGCTAAATGAGTTTTCTTTTTATTTCTTTTCATTGTTAATATTTGGCTTAAAGTGTATTCTTAATTTAATGACTTTTAAACTTTTTTTATCTTTTATGGTTTTATTTTTATTTTATTTTATTTTTGGGACTTTTAAAAAATAGGAGTTTACATAAATATATGGAAATTATCATATAATGAAATCTCAAGAAAACCAAAAGTGACTTTTTGGGAATTCTAAGTGAAAGAATTCTCCAAAATTATGCCATAAGCGTTTGGACATTTTGGAAACTTATTAATACCAAAGGATTTACATAAGTATTTAAATAAAATAAAAAGAAGATAAAAATTATAGAATTAAATAAATAAGTTCTCCAACGAAGAAATCTCAAAAAAATCGTAAATGACTTCTTGAGAATTTCTATGTGAGAGAATTTTCCAAAATTTTGCCATGACCATTTGGAGATTTTGGAAAATTTTAAATATCAAGAAGTTTTCTTTATTTATTTCGAAAACTAATAAAATAAAATAGGTAAAGGAAATAAAATTAAATATAGAACTATATTTGATTTAATGAGGCTTAAAGGACACATTAATTAAGTACCAATTATATGGATATTGTGAAGGTGTTAATACCTTTCTCATATGTAAAGGACTTTCAAACCTAATCTATTTCACAAATTAGAACCTATTCTTTTGAATGAACCTAAGTCAAGCCGAGGATCTCATTGGGAAAAATGGAATCACCTTAGTGGTCAATCACACCTAAACAAATAAAGATTGATGGTGACTTTTCTTAAGTCGAACTATTGAGTTTTCAGACTCTCATGTTATGACATGATGCAATTGCACCTTTCCTACTAGTTGCTGCATGACTGAAATTTCTTTTTTAATCATTGCTTTGCTGAGTTATGTACTGTTGATTTTTATACTAATTGGATGAATTGATGATATTTTGTTCTTGTTTGCTACGCTAGATTTTGATTCTATCATGTTTAGCATGTTCCTGCTACTGCTGCTGGATCTTGCTCTACAGAGCTTGTCCATTGGATCTTCTTGTTGTTGATTCTTCTTCACTATTGATGACTTAATAAGGTGCAATTCTATGCGGTCTTTTTTGTTTTGTTGTTATCTGCTTTTTTTTTTATTCCATTCAATTTTAAGTGTTTATTAGATTTTGCTACCGTTATCTCTAGATCTTGATTCGACTGTTGATTGTTGAACTTTGATAATTGTTTCATCAAGTACTTGTTTGAGGTCATGTTTGTTCGTTTTATGGATTCTGTTGCTGTTATTAGATTTATTTTTGTATAGCTTGTTTATTGGATCCTATTATTGATGATCTGTTACTGCTGATTTTTTATCTTTCAATCTACTTTTTTCTGACTGTTCAACTAAGTTGTGACTTTGGGTTATCTTTTTTGTGTTGCTTGTTCCTTTTTATTATTCAATTGAGAGTTTTTTCATGAATGAGCTTCTATACAGTTCTTTTTTCTTGAATATCATTTTTTTGTCTCCAATGATTCAAGTTCTTTTCTACATTATTTCTAATGTAGGGGTGCTCCCGCTTTTGGTTTGATATGCTGGAAGGGTTTTTGTCCATAGCTCCCTAAAAGCTAGATCCCTGTTCTGTATAGCTTCCTAAGGAACTTTCTATTCCTTAGCCAATTAATGAATATATATATATAGTGCTTGAGCATTTGGCTCATTGGTTGGTGCATAATTTCTTTGCTTCAAGAATAGGGTTCAAATCCCTCTTTCCTCAATTTTAATATATATATAATTTTAAAGTAAACTCTAAAATATATTTAAAAATTATTTAATATTAATTAAAACATTTATATTAGGGTAAAATACCTTGACTCCCTAAGTTTTAGCCATAATTTCACGTGGGTCCATTAGTATTCGAAATTGACAATCCGTCCCAAAAGAATATCTTTCCTAGGATATATAAGTCCAATTGTTAGTTAACCGTTAATGTTTCCATTAGTTTAATGATATGGCAATATTTCTCGGATAATTTTACTTCTCATTAATTTTAAAAATTACCATACTATATAAACTATAAATTTTCACTTTTAAAATTTTTTTCTCTCCTATTTGAAAAAAATTCTCTTTACCATACTTCTCATCTGCAAGCCACCCTGTGACCAGATCTAGCCAAATTGTGTTCCATTGGATCTATGGAATGCCGATCTATAAAGTGCGAGATCGGCGCTCCCCTTCTCAATGCTGCCCAAGGGAGAGTTAGCACTTCACGTTCCCCTTGAGGAGATCTATCCAAATATGACATTCCACAATTAGATCCGACCACGGGGTGACCGACCGATGTAAAAAAACGTCATCAACCAGCTTAAAAGAGAGGAAAATAGTGGAAAAGAATGGACAAAGAATAAGGGTATTTTAGACATTCTATGTATGCCCGTTAACGTTATTTATATGTTTGGGGTAGATTGTCCATTTCGAATACTAATGGACCCGTGTGAAATTATGACTAAAACTTAAGAGGTCAATGTATTTTACCCTTTATATTATTTTAATAATTAAAGCTTAAGCCTAGGTCGATAGATACATTTAGGCTTAACTCTTAAAATGCCAAGCCCAATAAGGCTCCACCTAAGCCCAATCCATAAATACTTTTAGTTAAGAATTGTAACATTTGGTGATTTTATTAATAATTCTAACGAACCTCACACAATAAACTCAACCTTAAATATTGATAATTATTAAAAAGATAAAATTTGAAATGTTTATTTTAAAGATGAAGCATGGTGATCATTAAAGTGATATCTCAACATCTATCACGTAACAAATTTGCAAATTTAAATCATATTAATAATAAACTTGACAAATTTGTTTTTATGTGATAAGTAATTTTGTCGTCATAACTCTGTAATAGCTTTGTAATATCTACTAAACTATATATGGGAGGATATTTCTCTACCTTTTAAACCTTTTGTGTTTGGTGATGATAAGATTTGATCATAAGTTCTTCCACAATTACTAAAGAATTATTTATCTACTTTAATGTCTTTGTTACTTTTGTATAAAAATTTAAAAAATAAATGATAACTAACTATTGCCTAAAGGATCTAGTTTAAAGGGTGGGATGTTACTATCTATGATTACCATACAGTTGCATGCTTTTTCTAATTAAGTTATATTTTTCAAATTCTAGAGACAAAATGTGTGAATAAATAAGTAATTGGTTTATATTTGATGCACTTAAGATATGCTTGTGTCATTATCTATATCTAGGCCATGACTAACGCAAAGACCTAATAAACAAATCCTATTAAGCCTAAGCAAGCCTCATAGTCTGTCAAGCCTTACTCTATAATATACTTGCCATGTCATTCATGTATTTGACAACATGCTTGCATACTTGAATACCTCGAAAAAATCATCAAAAGTCGGTAGTGTATCTAGTGGTACAACTAAGTTGATTTAAGCCTCGAACTAGTTCAAATAAAGATTTTAAGATGTAATTGAGAGTTATTGAATCTTAGAATAACTTAATATGGTGATTCAGAGTTTGGGGATTGACTTGGAGTTAAATTGGAATTTTCATAACGTAGGGGTAAAATGGTCATTTTTCCACCTGAGGGAAAATTTGGGATGGTGGATGAAATTTTGATCAAGTTTGACTATTTGGAACATAATTTGAGCTTGAGAAATGAAAAATTTTAATTCTGACAATTTTTCGAACATAAGGGCAAAAAGGTCATTTCAAGTGTCCACAAGGACGTAATTAGAATTTTTGGAATTTTACACCACCTTGACACTTGTCAAACCCATGAAATTCATTTTATACTTTGGATAATTAAGAGATTTTATGTGGTGGAGAAGAAATGCTTAATTATTAAGTTTTATGTATGGACCAATCACATGGTGACAAGTGTCAAGCTTTAATATTATTATATTTTCCTTTATAAACACAACTAAAACTCTCCCATCTCATTTCTCTTGGCCGGCCAAGGCAAGAACAAAAGGGAAAAAGCATAGAACAAACCCTAGAGAAGAAAATCAAGAGAAAATTCATTGGATTTCAAGGAATTAAGCAAGTAAAGGTAAAATTTCTTAATTCTAGCTTGTGATCTACCTTTCCTATGCATTCTTTTTCAATTACCATGGTTAAAATTCAAGATCTCATGAAGGATTCATGGCTGACCGAATTTAGGGAGAGAAGATTTGATGATTTATTTGGTTAGATTTCAAGGTATCTTAGTGTTTTTAGTTGTTTGGTGATGTTTAGCATGAAAAACAAGCAAGAAATTTCATGCCCTTCACCCACACTCCTTGGCTGAAATTTTCAAGAGAGAAATTGGATAATGGACTTTGATGAATTTCATGCTATTTAGGTGTTTTTAGTTGTTTTATGATGTAAGGTGTAAAAATCAAGCATGAAAATTACATGTTCTACACTAAACCTTCAATAGCCGAATTTTACAAGGAAGATATTGATGATGGATTTTATTGATATTACATATTATTAAACTTGTAATTGATGACTTGGAGTGTTGGAAGTGGAATAAAGTTAATTGGAGTTGAATTGGATGTATTGGCCAATTAACCAGTGTATAGATCGAATTAGGCCAATACCATTTTATTTCGATACATAATTGAATCTACGTAGAACACCATATTTAGATAATAATCCGAACATTTCGCATCCCATTTCATGCATTCATATAGAGCCTAAATTAGTTTTATAATGGTTTAGTACAAATATAGTAAATTGCTTGTTGTGCATTCTGTTTGGGTGGTGAAACTTCCAATAAGGGTAAGGAGATTGTACCCGAAGATCGAGACTAGGAGTACTTCGACTCTCGATATTGTGAGTAACCTTATTATCATCTTAATTATCTAAAGTAGTTTTTATTCATTTTTGTGATTTTATAGAAAAATGAGTTTAAATGGTAAATCCATATGTTTTATAAGTAAAATGTGATTAAATGAAATGAGTTTTATAAATCATTTTGAAATTGAATGATGATTTTAGAAATTGAGTAATTGAAGACTGTTTGATTGTGTTGTAAATTTATGGTTTGAATTGATTGGCTTATGGTGATATTGGCATGAATGGCTGAATTGAAAATTGTGTTGAAATTGTATGAACTATTTGTTTTGCCTTAACAAGCTGGATAGTAATATAATTGCCATGTCATGCTGTCGAAACTTTTATTGATTTGGTGGGATATTGATTAGTCACTGCAATGGTAGGTTTTCGTGGACCAGCCTATTAGAGAGGGGCACGGTAAACCCAGTTATATTTTACCTCGGTATGAGAGACACGGATGGTATCTCCTAAGGTAAAGCTTTAGAGTTCACTACACGTTAAACCACCACGTAAGGGTGAGCTCAGTCAATGCCAAGGAACGGCTATGCTTTTAAACGTAAAAATGTGTTTTATGCGTATATGAACTTTTCTTTAACAGCCTTGGCGGACTCGGTTGGATGCCCTGACCAAGGCCTCGAGAATGAGTTTTGGCACGAGCCAAATTTTTAAGAAATTCATAAGCCATGTTGATTATTTGAGTGAAATGAAATTATTTTATTTAGTTGAAATGAGTTTGAAACGTTATGAATCATAGTATGATAAACTATTTTAAGTTGTCTCCATTTACTCGACTTTAGATATTTTAGATGATGTTTGTTTACTCACTAAGTTTATATAAACTCACCACCCTCCTTTCCACTCATTCCAAGATCAGGACAGTCCGTAAATAGCTGATTACGTCGAGGGTTATTATTGGACTCGCCTCCTCAGAAATTGTAGGTCCACAACCTTTGTTACCTTTGGTCATTTGGGTGTCCACACATCATTGTAAATTAAATTACATACTTTGGCTATCTGTGTTACTGTATATATGGATTTATTTTGCTTTTACGCTACAAAAATTATTTACGCAAAGTTCTATAAATATTATTTTATAAAAAAATAGAATATTTCATTTAATATTTTTATTTTATTCTATTAGCTACAATTTCACCCTAAATGAATGTTTTAGACATAAAAACTTGTTTTTAGTTATGAAATGTGTATTTTCCCCTATATATTATATTTTTAGCAGGTTTCAAAAGTTTTAGAAAAAATGACCAAAATGCTCTTGTGAGACAGAAAATATTTTTTTATTATTGTTTTGATTTGAAAATAGCTTATAATCTTTTAAAATATGATATTTAGTAGTTATTGCTCACAGGGGAGGTACGAAAACTGATATTAAGCCTTGCGAGATTTCGGTTGGCATTCAGGGTAATGAATGTCCATTGAGACATCGGGGCGGTTTTCACGGACTCGAGGAGGGTAACGGGTCGTGACATAGTCATACGCATATGAGTCATTATAAGGTAAGCTCATTCTATACAAAAAGATATAACCTTTGTTCTATATTTCTATATTAAAAAATGTCAACATATTGCACATATATTTATATACACTTGTCATTACTACATAGTTATAAAACGTGTGCCAACACATGGCTACATCATTACATGACCTAACATCTCTTGAATACAAAATAAATAAAACTCTAGACAGTGGAGGTGACATTGGATGGTTATATCACCTACTAAATGTCATCAGCGTGGACTTACCAAAAGTATCGGATATAAGTATCAAATCAAGTGGAGGTGACCTAACATCATGTTTTTGCACTTTTCAACAATCGAAACTTGTTAAAATCATTTCAACTTAAAACTAAAACCTATGACACATATATCATTACAAAATACTCAAGTTTGGTGTTTTCAAAACTAGAAATCTAATTCCAACTTTCAAATCATCACATCAATCAAAAACGCATTAAAATTCTAAACTTTTGTTTTGAAACATAAACATCACTTAATGGAGCATGCTTAAGAGGTAGTAAGGTCAATCTGAGGGATTTCCAACCTATGGGATAATGCCATTCTTCCCTCCCCCCCCCCCCTTCTACTATCTAAGGCAATGCTAGGGTAGCTAACCATTATCATATATATGGTCCAGTGCACATGGCCATTGACCCCAACACAAGTTATATGTTATTGTCCACCACACGTTAATAACACCAATTCTCCCTTTGCTAGCTAGGGCAACTATATTGTGCACAATGGCCAACGAGTAGTCACTAATTATAAGTCCTTAAGTCAAGTAGCTCCACCTAATGAAAACATGTCTCAGCTTTGTCTCTCATGAGACCATTGTACACTTCCATATAGTCATGTCTCAAACCATGTACCAAGTTCATATCGCCACCATTGGATATTTCCCATAACCATTTGTTTACATAGCATTTGGAATATTTAATTCCTCATACTCAACATATCTCAACATTTTTCCATTCATAATAATTGGACATCAAATTTCAAAAGCTTGTTCCCATGCATACTTAGAAATGTTCAATAATAAACTTACTTAAAAACATTCATTCAACACTTTATGCATTTTCAACAAAACAATTTGAATGCAAGTTCATTCACCACTTTGGTACCACCTCCTAATATTAACACCATTTAACAAAACTTTTCTAGCTATTGGACCTTAAAGCTTCAACGGAACCTAAAATAATCAAATCACACAATCAATAAACACAATTAGTTCTTCATAATTTCTCAAACCTAATTTTTTTCCACACCTCTTCCAACATTATACACCCTTTACCTCAATCCTAGGTTTAGATCATAAACTTGCTTCAAACAATAATTCATCACATAATTCACTTGTCATTCCAACTTATACTTACCTTGATGAGCTTCTCTCAAGAAATCCAATTGGGAAAAGCCCTATCATGTCAGAAAAGTGAAATTCCTTTATAGAGAGAATTCAAATTGAACAAAAACAAAATCCCTACATTGAAAGGTTCAAGGGCTTGGATTCTTACCTTAGTTGAGTTGGAAGCTAGAATTGAAGTCAAGTTTATGTAATTTATAAAGTGGAAGTGAAGAGAAGGAAAGGGGAAGGGAAAACCATGGGAAAGAAAAATGAAATGGTCGGCCCTTTTTTTCGTTTCTTTTTATATTTATTGGAATTCAAGCCATAAGTATCGATACTTATAATGTATGTATCGCAACTTATCATACAAAATGCTTCCTTAAGGCATTCTGGAAAGTAAGTATGGATACTACCTTTAAAGGTATCGATACTTTGGAAACATAATGTACTTTTTTTCCCAAAACTCTCCTTTTTCGAGTTTATCTTTATCTTATTCTTTCCAAATAAACTTAAAACCTTTCAAATTCAAGTTTACAAGGAAATTTTGAAATACTAACATTTAAAATGAGTAAACTATGAGCTTATAAAGGAGGTTAACAATTTTACCTTTACGCTAAAGTCAAAGGTCTCACAATTTGGTTGGGGGAAATTGAATAGTCATTCCCCCTTTATTCCTTATTCCACCTCTATGTCATTCTTTGATTCACAAAATGGATATTCCTCGGAGTAACCATTCTAGAAAAGGTTGTAATAGTCATTACCAATTCCTCCCCTTAGAATGGTTATTTTGCCTAGGCTAGATGTCACGACCCGGAACTCTCATCGAGCCCGTGACAACCGCCGCGACGTCCCGATAAGCAC
>NC_030850.1:25125985-25202919 GCF_000208745.1 Theobroma cacao | reverse complement strand
ACTTTTCCAAAGTTTTGGTGGAGCAAATTTTTAAAAATTACACTTTTGCCCTCGTAAAGTGAAAAATTACATTTTTACCCCAAAAACTGAAAAATTGCCCATAGACATATTTTTCATCCCTTATACTCATACCATTCTCCAATTTGTCAAATGTGATCTAAATTCTCTCAAAATCTCAAATTTTGTCCGCGAGTGGAAAAATTACAATTTTGTCCCTAGATAGTGAAAATTTCGATTTGACTCCGAATTGATCCTCGAACTCCTAATTACCGTTTTGAGTCATCCTTGAACTGTGAAACTCTTAATTTCACCTTAAAATTCCTATTTGAACTAGTTCGAGGCTTAATCGACTTAATGATACCATTAGGGGCAATATCTTCTTTTAACGATTTCTCGAACTTCCTAAATATACAAACATTCTATCGAGCATGTGAATGACATTATAATTATTTTACAAAGCAGGGTTTGACACTAGAATAGCAGAAAAAAGTGACTCAACAAAAATATCTTTGCCAATTTAAAAAATTACTAGCCACCATAACCAGATTTAGCTACAGGAAGTACCGATATGGTGTTCCAAGGCTAGGTTTGGTCACAAAAAGTACTAGTCTAGTGCTTTAATGATCAGATTCGACCGTGTGGGATACCAAATTGACACTCCATTACGTTGATCACTTCTTAATGGTCATAGTAAGACGCCTTGAGCCTTTGTTGTGCCCTCCCCAACAACAATAGCTTTTGCTAAGTATTAACACTTCATTGGTTCATAAAGTGAGCAATTTCAATCAGTGTAGTAGGTTTTATATCCATTAAAACCTTTAAGCTATCATCTCAATTCTCCATTCCCGACTAGTCTGCCATTTTGCCTTTTCATCTTTCTTTTTTTTTCCTCTTTTCTCAATAATTTCTAAAAGGAGAATAAAATAATTTAGATTATTATATTTTAAGTTTATGTTTGAATTAGATTTCTACTCACTAAAATTTATACCTATTTATTTATATGGGCCTTCTAACTTTTATATTTGCATAATAATGAAGTGGTGGCTTATAATTTATTGACAATGTATAGAATTTATATAATTTCAATGTTAAAATGATCCCTGTAGATAATTGAGATTGGTTAAGGCTTGGTTCCAATCATATAATAATATCATTCATATTAAATGGTTAAAGGTTTTCTTTCATCAATAAGACATAAATTATAATAGGTTATAAGTCTAATTGAATGAAGTCCATTAGATTAATATGTCTTGCAAGGGAATTGTAATAGGTTGCAATTATGAGATCCCTATGCATCAAATCATAATCTCTAAATAGTTCCTTATCATTGTATTATTGATACGGGGCATCATCAATACTTAAAGATCAGCACATGTTATGTTACTTACTTATGAAGTAAACAACTAGTCTTATAGGTTGAAATATGAAGATACTGGGAATTAAGATGTGAGTGCTTAGGAGAGCAAGTTCATTGAATATGAACCAACATAAGAAGTGCATTTAATACTTCTTATGTGACAATCGTGTAAATACTCCTTATACTAGAGACATCAGGTTTTCTTATATGTGGAGTGCTATACTTTGATTTCATCGATACGAGTGCCTAACCAAGGATGCCAAATCAATATGCTTTTGGGTATAACATGAAGCATATGAAGACAAATGAGTGGTCATAATAGGAATCATCATCCCTAGTGAATAAGGGGATATATCCTAACAGTTCTTGGTTGATATTAGCTTATTGAAGTCCTTAGCCAATGCGACTTGGAGATTATCGAAAAAAGTTTCATAAGTCTTTATTAAGCTAAGGATTAACCTCATGAACGATATTGAGATCTATGAGAGTAGACATTGCACCATGCTCTTGTTATCTCTAAGATATACAATGAAGGAATGAATTACACTAAGAGACTAATCACTAAAAGGTTGAGTCAAACCATCTTGACTTTTCTAACATTTGAGTGACCATGATGCATTGCTAGATGCCAATCTTGGTATATGGAATTAAATTAATTAAGATTGTAATTTAATTCCATTGCCAACATGTTGGAAGCCTAATGGGTCACACACAAAAGGTGATTATTGAGTTTAAATTGGGAACGATGGTTAAGTTGGACTTAATCAATTAGAAACTTGTTAGCTTTTAGACTTAATCGATTAAGAAAATATATGAGTTTATTGTTATCGATTAATGTAATCATTATTTGATTAATGAGTTATAAGTTTTTAGGGACTTAATTAAAATTGTTTAATTAAGTTATTAGAATAATTTGTAATTACATAAAAGTTATGTAATTTACCTAACTAGGGTTGAAATTAATCCAAGTATATAAACCTTGCTATAAGCCTAATTTCTAAATAGAAGAAAAAGAAAAGAAAATCCAGCCAAGTAGTGTGTGCTGCCCTTCGTGAGTACAAAGGAGAAAATTAGTTTTCTTTTTCACTATACGGCCAAAAGGTTTTCTTTTTCTTTAGAGAAAAGTGTTATGAACACTACTTGCTAGCACATCGTAAGGCATAGCAATCCCACCCTAACGTAAGGTGGTGTTTGGTACTTTACAATGCAATGTAATTACAGATAATGTGATTGTAAGTAATATAATTGCAAGCAATGTGATTACAGGGAAAATAATATTACAGTGCTTGGTAAACAAGCAAAATAATGATTAAAATGTAGGGAAGATAACATTACAACATTTGGTTTACGAAAATAATATTATAATGCTTGGTAAACAAGCAAAATAATGATTAAAATGTAGGGAAGATAACATTACAACATTTGGTTTACAAGTACTTTGTTAGGAATGTAATGTTAATTTTCAAAATTACCTCTATTTATTAAAATGCAAGTTTAATATACTTGTATTTTTTTATTGTTTATTTTTATATAATATCATCTCTTCAATATATTTTTAATGTTATATATTTTATTTTCATTTCTTATTATAATCTTATATATCTTATTTTCATTTCTTTAATATAATTTTTTATATTATATATTTTATTTTAATTTCTTTTACTTATATTATATAAATTTTAATTTCTTTTACTTATATTATATAAATTTTAACTTCTTATATTTTATTTTATTTTAATTTCTAATTCTTATATTATATATTTTATTTTATTATTTTTATTTTAATTATAACATTACAAAATATTTTTAAAAAAATAAAAAAGTTGAAGGGTGAAAATGTCTTTAATAACATTACAGAGTGCAATGTAATATGATTGCATTAGCTTTAGACTGCAATCACATTACATCCCTTGGATATAATGTGATTGCATTACAATCTTACATTACAGTGGTCTGTTGCAAAATAAATACTGCACTATAATTTACTTAGACACATTACAGGAAATGTGCTCCCACTTCCCTCATACCAAACGCTACCTAAGGTTTCTCATAATCATCATATGCACTTTCGTTAGAGGCTGCCCAAGAACTTCTCAGACAACTTTGGTTTGCAACAACTGACCTAGGTGCGAAGTCAATGAAATGAGCTGTTTGGGGCTTTAGATAAGGAATCTAGCTTTCTTTATCAATCAACGTAATGATCTATGATTATATGCTCACTGTATGAATGCTTAATGACAATCAAGAGACCTTTGAAGATGACCTTGGGTGGGCAAGGCTGGTATTGTATGTTTTTAATTTGTTTCGGCTGCATAATTTTATTTTCCATTGCATTGTGATGCATGACCGACCTATCTCAACATTCAGTGTATCAAATATAAACCCTTTATTAAAATTTTGGGTTTATATTTGATGCGCAACTAAATTATGCAATTAATCCCTATATTCTACAAAAAAAAATATAGATTTAGTCCCTGTATAATAACTTGTGTAAATTGGATCCTTGTATTTTATCAATTTGTTAATTTGAATTCTAACTCTAATACCATTAAATTTCACCATTAAGTATGTTAACATTGCATTTTGACCAAGCTAACATGGCGTTAACCATGTGCTAATGTGGCATGATCATGCCGATGTGGAAAACAATGTCAAAGAAGGGGGTGAATTAGACTTTTAAAATTTGCTTTGAACTTAAGGAATTAGAAAACACTACTATAGTCAACCAAAAAAGGTTTCAAGTTAACTATGCTTGTGAAGAACTCATTTTAAGACAATCGAAAAAACATGTAGTCAATTCTACTGATCTTATAGTCAACCTTTGGCTAGAAAATCATTTCCAAAAGATGCAAAAAGAGTTTCAAAGAGAGTTATGATGCATATGTAAATCTTTGCAAAACCACTCAATCAAATGCAAGCAAATGATTATTTTTGAAATGCTTTAAATATTTTTCAAGTACAAATCAAATAAGTGTAACACAAGAAAAATATTTCTAAGAGTAAAAGTGTATTGATGATCAAGAAACACTTAACATATAATCAAAAATAAGATGTCAAAAATATAAATCAAGCTACAAGCACTTTATGAAATGGGTATTCTTGAAATGAAGTAAAACAAAACAAGACAATGATAAAATGAAGACATTAGGTAAAAATCAAACCTTTTTCAAAATGGATTTCCTATTTGTGTTAAAATCAAGGTAAGTGATTTTTTTAAAAATAGAATTTCAACAATAAATCATAAAGCATAAAAGTGAATCAAGACACAAGGATTTTATAATGGTTTGTCTTTTCAAATGCCTACATTTACTCTCTTCGCTCATCAAGAAATTTCCAATCCACTAAAAGGATTCTTGCTTTTTATCAGGATGAAACGATAACTCTTATAATAGCTTTTTCACGAGATCAAGCAATAACCCTTGCAACGATTTTTTCAAGGGATCGAACGATAACCCTCACAACGGGTTTTTTTAACGAAATCAAGCAAGAACGCATGACTTTTTAACGGGCTTAACCATAAAGTCATACAATGGCTTTTTTGGGATCAACCATAACCCGTACATTAACTTTTCAAGGCTAAGTTAGAACCTTTACAAGAAGAGCAAGAATGCTTCTAAAACGTAGATTTTGCTAAATGGGTACAATGGAGGAAGAATGCCTAACATTGGGTATAAAGATAAGATGTGAAGATGGGACTAAAAGCACAAAGAAATTTTAGCTTAGGAAGGCTTACTTTTTCTCATTTTCTTTTAAGACCTTAATCCTCAAGAGTTTGGCCTCTTTCTTTTTTTTTTTTGTCACTTTGAAATGCTTATAAATGGTCCTTTTCATAGTTGAAGAAGTCTTAGAGTTGTTAAAGGTGATTAAAGCAAAAAACTATCTATTTTCCTTTTAAATTTTGTGTTTAATGGTCATATATAGTCGAGTATAGAAGTTCTTTAGTCGATCCACTTCCAAAAAGCTTATATTTTTGAAGCATGGCTTGGTGTAGTCGACTATGGCTTGATCAGGGTCCACTATGGCTTTTTAATTCTTCAAATTTTGAAAGTGTTCTGCCTTAAGGTCAACTATAGAGCTTATAAGGTTGAAAATGACTGTCTTTGTTCAAGTTTCTTTGCTCGTTCTTCCATAAGATCGACTTGTTTTGCTCTAAGGTCAATTGGAGCTTTGTTTCTTCAAAATTCCTTGACATTTTGACACTTAACTTCAACTATTTCTTCCTTTTGATCAAGGGTTGAGTGATGATTGAGTTTCTTGACTTAAAACAAGCTTGGTGTAGTGTAAATTAATGATCTTTGAGTGCTTTGAGATAAACTCTATCACTTGTGAACCAATCTTGCAACTCTAACACCTCAAAAATAAATGTTAAAGGGATCATAAATAAAAACTCATTCAAGTAAGTTTATCACTCATACAATTTAATCATTCAAGCTTGTAGACATTTACGAAGCAAGTGTGCGAAAGTTCAATAGCTTTAAGAATCCACACAACTAAAACAATCAAGCTTGTAATCATGTAAAAACCAATGTATGAGAGTTAAATCATTTCAAGAATTTGTCAAGAATCAATCAAATAATATTCATGCAAATTTGATCATTTTGTCATAATTAAAACTATAATCATTCGAAGCTAACAATCTCCCCCTTTTTGATATGACAAAACCATGAACATAATTTGCATCTATAATGATTTTAAATTCTCCCCCTCAACATATGCAACAAATCAAATTTGCTCAAAAACCTTTCCTCCTTTTTTTTTATATAAAAAAGGTTAAGAAGTGTGAGCATTAAACACCTAAGCTCAAGAACTAATTGTTAACTAAAATATAGGCATTAAAATTAAGAGTACGTAACCATTGAGCCACCAAGTTATGCATAAAGCCATTTACTACTCTACTATGACCAAATATTGAGACATATTGACACACACACACACACACACACACACACACACATATATATATATGAGTGTGTGAAGTCAAGATATGAGCATACTATTCATGAAGTTTAAGGAAGGTAAGTATAAAGATGTTCAATAAGTACATAGACCATAATATCATCAGTATTCAGTTCCAATATCAAGTGTTGAAGATCAATATAGGTAAAATCTCCCCCATTGTAAAAGTAAATAAACACAATTAATTTTAAGGGATAGAATCATTTTAAAGCTCATTTTATCAATTGGTAAAACTTTAGTAAAGGCTCCCCATTTTGAAAGAACTTTTAAGCATATCAAGCAAATCAATTTTGCAAAGCTCAAACTCATAAAAAGGATATGATCAATTTAAAGATTAAGTGAGAGGAAACAATTCTAAAACTTTATGCTAATTTAAAACTAGATGCTTATAAAGAATGCCTACAGATTGATACCAATCATGAATTTCAACATTCAAGTTTAAGTAAGAAGTAATATAAAACGCAATATCAATTTTGGTGTTTAGAAAGATGTTACTGATAGTGAATACAACCAAATGTTGAATTCTCATCAAACCTTGTTGTTGAAGATCTTAATAGCTCATGACACCAATGAGTCATGGGACAATGGCAATGACTAACTCTCTCTTAAGAATTCATAAGATCAACACAAATTGTTAGTGCTTCTTAATAGATCAAACATTAGGAGAGAAATCATGAGCTTAGAATAGATAAGTGTTTAAATAGATATTCAATATATTCATTCAATACTCAAGTATTCATGGAACTAAAAGAGTATGAGCATTTAAAATAGATGTTCAACATATTTATCAAATATTCATATTTTTAAGAAATATATGCAAATTAGTTCCAATGCATGTCCAAGGTATCAATTGTCATCAAGTATCTTTCTTAATCATTTTCAAGCATTAATAAGTATTCTTCAAATTTTATCAAGCATAGTCATTAAGCATCATCAAGCATTAATAACTATTCTTCAAATTTTATCAAGCATAGTCATTAAGCATCATCAAGCATTATCAACCAAGCAATATTAATCATTTCATAAGGATTCTCCAATTTATATAAAAGTGACAATTTAAGGAGAGTTTCTACAATAAAAGCATATCATCAAATATCAATCGAATATGTCATTAAGCACTTTCAACCATCAACTATTCATTTAGCATGCATTCTTCCAAATTATAGTCAAGCAAGAATTTCAAGAAATATTCTCCAAGTAATGTATAAAACTAGCAATTCAAGGAGGATATTCACATCAAGAGAGATATCATTATCAATGAAGTATTACCAAAGCTATAACACCCCTACTTTTTGGTGTAAATTAAGTTAATTGAGAATGCATTATGAAATATAATGTACCTCGAAGACTTTGATGGTATGCTATGTTCACGAAGTGTTTAAAAGTGTGTATATTGACACTTAGGCAAAATCTTGAGGAAATATGTGATAAATCTCATAGTTCAAGGTTTTGATCTAAGTTTGATGTTATGTTTGTGAATTTATGTGTATAGGATTAAGTTAAATGAATGATTTGAGATGTGATATTAACAAGGAATGATTTTGGGGTGTTAAACTTGGATTTTTTGAAGTTTTAAAAGCATAAAACCGCCTACAGGGAAAAATGTATTGATACATCCCTTCATGTATCGATATATTCTTGGCAGGAAGAACAATATGAGGTCTTTTGGAGGAATTCTATCAATACATTTAAGGGTGTATCGATAGATTTAGAAAATTGATGAACATGTATCAATACATTTGAAGCAAATAGCACCTAAGACCATTCTGCTTGAAATGTATCGATACATTGCACCAATCTTTGATACATTTAGTCAAAATGTGGGCAAATGTATCATACATTGTCAAATGTATTGATACATCACTAAGGAAAGGAAAAATCAAAAAGGGGATACGGGCCATTTTGTTGGCTCTATTAGTTTTTGATGATAATAAAATATTCTTATTTTATTTTTGTCTAACATTTCTATCTAAGTGTGTAGGACAAAAAGTCATATGGAAATAATAAATCAACTGTTCAAATGTATATATCAAGAATCATGAAAATGAAGAAAAATGATTGATCAACTAAGAAGAAAGTCTTTAGTTAAATAATGAAGAATGTTGGTTGACTAAAATTTAAATTAGAGAAATGGCAGGTTGAAGAATATTGAGAAACAGAACCAACTTAGTCGACCAAGATAAGGGTTGGTCGACTAAGAAGCTACTGCCAAAATCTGGACTTCAAGACAGAACCAACTTAGTTAGACCAAGAAATGGGTTAGTCGACTAAGTGCACACTACCAGAACTGCTAGATACAGGGAGCAAAAAACAGAAACGACTTAGTCAACTAAGATATCGATTAGTTAACTAAGAGCATTC
This sequence comes from Theobroma cacao, assembly GCF_000208745.1. Taxonomy (NCBI): domain Eukaryota; kingdom Viridiplantae; phylum Streptophyta; class Magnoliopsida; order Malvales; family Malvaceae; genus Theobroma; species Theobroma cacao. The sequence goes on along the minus strand of NC_030850.1, from coordinate 25,194,245 downwards.
TGCCTGCAAGTTTGAAATCTGCACTAAAAGATAGAGTAACGGCTAGAACTGACTCCTAACTATCTCCAATGGCTAGAAAACTGTCAAACTCCCATCAGAGATGTTTCTCCAAGTACAAAAGGGTCTTCAAACAGTTAGAAACAAGTTTTTTGGAAGTTTTGGAAGGGATTTGAATCAAAAAGAGCTAAAAAACCAGAAAATCTCTCCTGCATCTTGCTGCACTAAAATGCCCACCCTTTGTATTTGTACTTTTCACTCAACCTTGTACCATTTAGATCAACTTGTGATCATAGGTACTTTCTTTTACTTCTCTTCTTATATTCTTAGAGTGAGGGAGTCACTCTAAGTGGTTGTTTCAAGCTAGGTTTGCTTGAATGTGTTAAGGTTCTAACTTAGCCTTGAAAAGTTAGGTGTTGGGTTATAATTGAGCTCGAGAAAAACTAGTGTAAAAGGTTTTGGCTGAGCCTGGTAAAAGCCATTATAAAGCTTGGTGAAAGCTTGTGAATTTCACCGGTTCTTAGTGGATTGTTTGGAAAATCCTTGGTTGGATAATCAAGGTAGTGGATGTAGGTCTTGGATCGAACCACTCTAAATTCTGCTATCTTGTTTACTCTGTTTTTGTTTTATTTTTTTTCTTTCATTTATCTTTCATTTGTCAACACTTAGAGACAATTTTTAAAAGAGCCAAATTGTGCTATTCACCCCCCTCTAGCACATATTATTTGGGACCAACACATTTGGCCATTTAAAATAAAACCCCTAAACACTTTCTTTCTTTACCATATTAAAACCCTAAATCCCCAAACAAATTCTTAGAGCTATTTGGATCTAATTAGAGCTTGGGGAAATGTTATTAAGGTAAAATTAAACGTTTTTACCTATTATTTTTAATTTAATCAGTTAGATTCTAAGAAATCTAATTTTTCAAACTTTGGTGAATCTTCCTCGATTTGGTTGGAATTTGGAGCTAAGATTCATGCAATCCAGCTTACAAGGTATGGGTTTAGCTCATTATTGAAGGGTTTGCGCTTAAATGGTTGGATTGCTAAGATTTGGTTAATTATGGAAAAGCTAGCATTTTTCATAAGCTAAGAATAATTAATGCTTTCATGTTCTAGTGTGTTTGAAGGGGGAAACGCAGTTAACCAACTCGTTGGCAAACTAGAGGGTGATTAGAGGCTAAGGATCGAAGCTTGGTTAGAAGTATCTTCAATTTGTCACTGTAAGTGGGTTTGAATTAATGCATGACGCCTTAATGAAAGTGCTATCGTGGTATTAACATGTGTGTATTTATATATATGTATATATATGATTGCTTAAATGTAAGTGCCTAGGCTTGAGAACCAAACTATGGAATGGGTATTTCTATGCTAGGATGTGAGCCACATGGGTGGCCTATAATGTGTGTACCCAGACTAAGATGCCCTAAAAGTAGATTTCCCTAGGCGAAGGATATGCTCAGAGAATTTGATCCAATGATGCCCTAAAAGGATATGCTAAAAGGCACTTAGAACTTAACCGAGCTTAAAGATGATTAAAGCTCGATAAATGTGAATTGAAGTTCAATAAGGAAAATGTGAATGATAAAGGCATGTTGGCTTTATTTGTGGATTTATGTTTTCGTCCGATGGATGATTTTCGAACGTTGATTTGATTTGTTGTTGAGTGAAGTTTCGTTCCCCTGTGACTATTTATGTGAATGCAGGGATGGTGGTAAGTAGAGACGATGGCACTAATCTCACTTGTGATTCCCGCCTTAGTGCTTTGATGTCATCCATTAAGATTACTTTAGGTGATGCCAACCGTATGAAGATTACTCCGGTCGATGACTTTGATTCTTTGTCAGTTACCTCAGCATTGTGCGTGATTTGTTCTTCACCCGTTGCTTTGACACAAGCATGATCTATTCTCTGTCAGCGGCTTTGCCCTAAATGTGATTTGATTCTCCACTAGTTGACCACCGAGCATGATTTGAATGTGTCCAGGGGAGAACCACGCTTTGATTTGATTTGCAAACAACATGAGATAACCGTGAAGAGGCTTAGATAAATATGATATGATTCTAATGTGGCTCTTTGGTAACTAGAGTGTGTCATGGAGAATGATTTGAATAACTTTGATTGGCTTTGAAAGTAAGCTTAACAATGTGTGATAATCTTTGGAGACAATGAAGATGGTGATATGCTCTCATGTTAGAGACCTTAGGGATAATGATATGCCCTGTATTTGGAGATGTTTGCTAGAACGTCTAGATGCACGAAAGGTGCATATTCTTCATATATGTGTTTTATATAAATATATATGATTTTGTTTATCTGCATCGCTCATTGAGTATTATAGTACTTATCCATTTGTATACCATGTGCAGATAAATAGGTCACAGAACTATGTTGTACAGGTCGTCTAGCAATAGATCGATTTTGGCATCCAATAGGTTCCCATTCGTTGTGTCGCTTCGCTACATCAGTCATGAACTTTCGCTCCGCACTTAGTTTGTTATGTATGTAGGCACGTTGTGCCATACAAATTTATATGTAAGGGTTGGTATGTACGAATGATAATTCTATTTTATAGAATTATTTTACTCTAATTGTGTTATTAAATATTAGCTAAGTCCTCAATTTTCAATTGTTATTTTATTTATTTTTAGTACTTTTTATAATTAGGTTACTTTTAGTTAGTTATTTTAATTTTATGTTATTTCTTTTAATTTGTTTATTATTGATTAGTTTTTATATTTTTTGTAAGATTAAAAGTGATTGGGCTTAATTTTGGAAAGTAAGGTGTAGACAGACCCAGAATCTGCTTGCATATGCTTCAGTATTTTGGTTATATCTAGAGCTACAGAACTCCAAATGATGCGATTCTTGGACCATTGGAAAGCTAAGAGATAGAGCTACAACTTTTATGAGATAAATTTTCCCAGTTCTACATTTAAGATAGAGAAAATCACGTTAGAAAATAGTTAGAAGTACTGTGCCGGGAATGAAAATTTGTAAATGTTGACAATTGAATTTTGGGCCTCTTATTATACTTTTAAGCCCAATTAAACTCTAGGTCAGCTTAAGGAACTTTAGGTTAAGTTTATTAGTATAAATAGGATATGTTTAACAACATTAGGAGGAGAACCTTTGGGAGATTCAAGAACTAGAAGTTGAGGCTAAAACTTGGAGATCAAGACGGCAAATATTGTTTTGTTTTATTCCTTAGCTTTTATCGTTCTTGATACTTTCAATGGTTGAATTTTATATAATGTTATTTTATTTTACGATTATGAGTAGCTAAATTTCTTTTTCTAGGATTGCAATTGAACTCACATGTAGTCTAAGTTTTTAAATCTCTTTCTTATTTATTTTCAATGGGATTTGAATTGTTTATTCCAATTTGTTCTTAATGCTTTTAATTACTTGGCCACCAATTAAATTGATTTAGGAACCTAAACAAACTTGGGAAAGGGAGTTTAGAGTAAGCTAAAATTGGGATAGCATATGATCATATTAATTAATTTGCATATAGGATAGAGATATACCTATAGGCCATATGTAGCCAGATTAGAGTTTGAACTTAATGAGTTTGTTTTAATTTCAATTCACATAGGGATATAGTGTTTTGATTAAAATAGATATTTTTATAGGACGAGTCGGGAGACCCTTATAAATAATTAAGGACTCTAGGTTAGCAATTCAACCCATTGAAATAAGTTAAGGAAGAGAGGTAAGATTTAGATGAAGTGTGAGGGATATTGTAGTCCTAGGTTTGTTGAATTGATATTTTTTTCAAGTTATTATTATTTTGATTTTCTTGTTGGTTTTAATTTTAGTTAATTAGTTTTAGTAAATTAATAAATTTTGATTGTTTGGATAAGACTAAATTGTTCTAATTTTAGTACTTAGTAGAGTTTTAGATTAATTCCCTGTGGGATCGATACCTTGCTTGCTAATATACTATCTATTCGATACGTATACTTGCGTAATAGGATTTTAACTGACAACGAACCCATCTTGAATAGCCAATGTATGGCCCTATAAACATTTATATGAATTATGTGCTAGGGATAATGTATTATATTGGATTATTGAATCCTTTGGCTTTGTGTTGTATGGTTTTGCATTTTAAGGCTTGCTCAAGTCTAGTGGGCTTGCTGCTAGGCTCGTGTGTCGGTCATGGACTCCCAAGTTTGGGTTTTAACAAAGCATTTAACACATGTTGCAATCATATAAAGGAATGTCTCAAGTAAGCACAAACATGATTGCAAGAAAGATTTTGGCTATATTCACTAATCATGATTCTAATTCATTCCACGAAATGCATGCATTTGAAATTCAAGATATATACTATTTCTTAATAATCTTCATAATTCATGAGTAATACCAAATGTTATGGGATGATCAAAATAAAGCATTCAACTCATGAATGTATCTAAAGTAGGCATCCAAGCATCAATGAATATCAATTATCAAAATTCAAGAAATGAGCATTCAATTGGTAACCTATATGCTCAAGTTGGATGCATACAAAGTCTTTAGATCATGCAAACATCTAAGCTCATGGAAGACATAGTTCACATTTAAAAGCATGTTCAAAAACATTTCAACTATATCATCACAATATATGTCATGATCAAACTTTACAATCAAATTCATATTCAAATGCATTGCTCAAGTCGAGTTTAGACTTTAAACATTAAGGTCAATCAAGACTAGATGCTATGTAATCATGTGACTTAACCAAAAACAATGGATGTACTAAAAATATTCTTCATGAAGTTCAATGAGTTCATCATAATCAAATTGATAAGCTTAGGCAATAATTCAATCTTGAAATAATCATTTAAGCACAAACATGAAGCATATTTTAAGAATTAATTCTAGAATAAGCATATTTGAATATTCCAATTCTCAAAAAATGATAATTCAGTGAAGGCACATGAGAAACAATATATTCAAGCATAATAAGCATCAACCTTTAACATTCTCAATATTTTTTAGCATATGGACAAAAATGCCCTTAAAGTTATTCAATCATTCATTTGTAACAAGTACATGTTATGATAGCATTTTCAACACAAAGCATTTTTGTTCAAGTTTTATATCATTAGGATCATTGTTACTTCAAGAATGTAAGGCAATGGAGAAATATTGGTTCATATGCTTGCAAAATGTCATCAATGCCAAATTGAAGTGCTTAAGATTATGCTTAAAAAAAAACTTTCAACCAATTTCACAAAGGATGAAAAAATCATCAATGAATAAGAAATTTATATGCATTTAATTTAAAACAATTTGTTCAACCAAACTATATCATCAAAATCAAGAATAAATCAAATTTAATCAAGTGAAATCAATAAGATATTGCAAGAAAATCAGTTGGCAAAAATTTAATCTCTTTTCAAAAATTTTGCACTTGAAACATATAAGATTTGAGTTTGACATGTTTTGTGCAAAATTATGAGCTCAAAGTCATTCAATTCCTTTTAATTATGCTCTAAATGATTTATGAAATGTATAATAAGTATAATCAATTATATTTAAGCATGTCAAGAGTCATTTTCAATTATTAATCAATTATGTTAAAAATGCCCTTATGATCATTCAAGCTTGAAAGCAATTATGCACATCCAAAAAGAATAAGTCGAAAAGTATTCTCATAGTAAAACTTGTTCAATTCATAACTCATTATAAGCTCTAGGATGGCAACCATTTCTCTCATGTGAGTTCATTCTGCTTTAAGAAGCATCAATTCAAGAAATCAAGACATATCAAGCTCATTATTATCCAATTTGGACTATTCAAGTAAATTCCAAATTTCAAGATTGTTTAAAGGGTTAATTTACTATAGACACAAGGAAAAGAATTAACTTTGAAAGCTCACTTTTTCTTGTTTACACTACTAGAATGAATGACAATGTAACTCATCAAATATGCTCATATGCTATCACATTATCAAATATTTCATGCTCAAGATTATGTTCAAAAACCATTTTTCATCAAAAACAATTATGTGAAACCAAATTTACAATCAAGCAAAATCAATAAGAAAAACGATGACATATTCAAGTTCCAATATAAGTGCATAGTTTTAGCCTCTTAGTTTCATGCTTTCTTCAAGATAATGCAATTTGTAACATTTATATCATTTAAATCAATTTGCATAATCAAGGTTTGTTAATAAAGCTCAAGGAAGAATTATGCATTCAATATTCAAGCAAGAATAAGCAACAAAACATTTTCAATTCAAAAATGCAAACAACTTTTGGAAAACAAGCTAAATCAAATAATCTCAAGTAAAATTTTTAAATTTGAATGCATAAAGCGATTTTGAAAAGAAGTCACCCATTTTCATTTTGTGTGTCTAAAGAGCATTCAATCTTCAAGTTGTTCCTCCTTGTTCTAGCACACTTGATTTCTCATCTCTTTTTGCCTCTTGGAGCTAATAAGTATCTTTACTTAAAGGTGGTTAGACCTATAAAACTAAGACCAAGCCTTGATACCAATTCTTAGAAACCTTAGCTCCATGGATAACCAACAATAACGTCCAAGAGGGAGGTGAATTGGATTTTTAAAAATTTGCTTTGAACTTAAGGTATTAGAAAACACTTTTGTAGTCAACTATAAAGGTTTCTGGTCAACTATGCTTGTGAAAGAACTCATTTTAAGACAATTTGAAAAACTTTTAGTCAACTCCACTAATCTTATAGTCAAACCTCGGCCAAAAAATCGTTTTCAAAGAATGTGAAAAAAGTTTCAAAGAGAGTTATGATGCATGTGTAAATCTTTTACAAAACCACTCAATCAAATGCAAGCAAATGATTATTTTTGAAATGCTTTAAATGCTTTTCAAGTACAAATCAAACAAATGTAACATAAAAAAAATATTTCTAAGAGTAAAAGTGTAATGATGATAAAGAAAGACTCAATAAAGAAAAAAAATAAGATGTTAAGAATATGAATCAAACCACAAGCACTTTATGAAATGGGTTTTCTTGAAATGAAGTATAGCAAAAACAAGGCAATGATAAAATGAAGACATTAGGTAAAAATCAAACTTTTTTCAAAATGGATTTCCTATTTGTGTTAAAAATAAAATTTCAACAATAAATCATAAAGCATAAAAGTAAATCAAGACACAATGATTTTATAGTGGTTCAGCTTTCTTAAATGCTTATATCCACTCCTTTGGCTCCTCAAGAAATTTCCAATCCACTAAAAGATTCTTTCTTTTTAACAAGGTGAAGTGATAACCCTCACAATGGCTTTTTCACGAGATCAAGTGATAACCCTCACAACGGCTATTTCACGAGATCAAGTGATAACCTTCACAATGGCTTTTTAATGGGATCAAGCGATAACCCTTAATTTTTTAACGGGCTCAACCATAAACCCATACAATGACTTTTTCGAAATCAATCATAACCCTTACACTAACTTTTCAAAACTAAGTTAGAACCTTTACAATAATAGCAAGAATGCTTCTAGAAGGTAGATTTTGCTAAGTGGGTACAATGGAGGAAGAATGCCTAACATTGGGTATAAAGATAGGATGTAAAGATTGCAGTGAAAGCACAAAGAAATTTCAGTTCAAGAAGGTTTGGTTTCTCTCATTTTCTTTTAAGAATTTGATCCTTAAGAGTTTGGCCTTTTTCTTTCTTCTTCCTCACTTTAAAATGCTTCCAAATAGTCTTTTTTATAGTTGAAGAAGTCTTAGAGCCATTGGAGATGAGTAAAGCAACAAAATAGCTAGTTTCCTTTTGAATTTTGTATTTAACGATCATCTATAGTCGAGTATAGAAGTTCTCTAGTTGATCCTCCTCTTGAAAGCTTGTATTTTTTAATTTTGGCTTAGTGTAGTCGACTATGGCTTCATCAGGGTCGACTATGGCTTCTTAATTCTTTAAATTTTGCAAGTGCTCTGCCTTAAGGTCGACTATAAAGCTTATAGGGTCAACTATGGTTGTCTGTTTTCAAGTTTCTTTGTCTGTTCTTGTTCGTTCTTCCATGGGATCGACTTGGTTTACTCTAGGGTCGATTGGAGCTTTGTTTCTTCAAAATTCCTTGACATTTTGGCACTTAACTTCAACTATTTCTTCCTTGTGATCAAGTGTTGAGTGATGATTGAGTTTTTTTACTTAAAGCAAGCTTGATGTAGTGTAAATTGATTATCTTTGAGTGTTGTGAGATAAACTCCATTACTTGTGAACCTATCTTGCAACTTGAACACCTCAACAATAAATGTTAGAGGGATCATAAATAGAACTCATTCAAGTAAGTTCATCACTCATACAATTTAATCATTCAAGCTTGTAGATAATTGCAAAGCAAATGTGTGAAAGTTTAATAGCTTCAAGAATCCACATGACTAAAACAATCAACCCTGTAATCATGTAAGAACCAATGTATAAGAGTTAAATCATTTCAAGAACTTGTCAAGAATCAACAAATAACATTCATGCAAAATTGATCATTTTGTCATAATTAAAATTATAATCGTTTAAAGCTAACAGAAATTAACAAATTAACAAAATACAAGCATCCAATTTACACAAATTATTATATGGGGACTAAATCTGTATTTTTTGTAAAGTACATGGACTAATTGCATAAATTAATGTCAAGACTTGATTCTAGGGTCATGATCGACATAAGGGCCTATATGGGTATAGTCCACTAGATCCAAACAATCTTTTAACTCATCATATATAAACACACTAGCATTAACAATGGTACACTTCATTAAGTGCACTATCATACATTATGAAAAATCATCATCATAAAGTATAGTTAAACCTTTCATTTAATAATCCAAATCCCTACCATATATAGTTCCATAAATCTTTTCGTATAAACATCATGCGCACACTTTATGTCACAGCCCAATTTCTGGGCCATGATTAGCGCAAGGGCCCAATGGGCTCAACCCACTAAGCCCAAGCAAGCCTTTTTGTATAATCTTATACAGTAATTCATATCCCTTTAAAATCCAAGATTCATAATGTTCAAATATAGTCCCTTTGAAAACAATTCATAAAACCCAATTATGCATTCATAATGGCATCATCTACCATAATATACATATAGCTTGACAAATGAATTTTAGTATTTCACCTCAAGTATTCATATACACATAATTAGGCCTTAACCATCAGTGGAGTGACTCTGGTCATGGTTGCTAACATTTAATGTCATGGTAAACCTATCGAGCAATGGATTGGGAGGAGTACTTTGTCCTAGGATCCAATCACCTTTAACTCAAGAAACCTAAAACATGAATTTTAAAAACGTGAGTACAAACTCAGTGAGTGAACATAGGAAAGGAACAAGCAGTGACAAGGAATGGTTTAGAAAACATGATGCACTTATTTAAAAACAATGCCATTTAGTTCAAGTTCTTATTAAAATCCCTCCATTAAACCCTTAGTTGTAAAATCATTTAATGATGAAGGAACCGTATTCAGCATGAAATTGGAAAGAAAGGAAATTTTAAGCAATTATCCAAGTAAGGCAGTATAAACAGAATGTTTCTTGTTGCAATAAAATCAATTTGCAAGTAACGGCAAATTTTCAAGATTCATCATGTGCATCTTACCTAGCTCATGTGCATCCCACCACATAGTGCACATAGCCGGACATCCCATCTCACCCAGCTCATGTGCATCCCACTATATCATGCACATAGCCGAACAGTATCACCATCCATCTCCCTCACCACCCTCATCACCGACAAGTGCACACTCACCCCGCACATGCACGGTTGCATTTGTCACACAATAGTACCATTTATGACATAGTATATATATATATATCAACATTATACAAAAACATATGGATTCATCTTTTTACACATTTCACAACATCAAACATTTTATCAAGGGCTTGTTCCTAGGAAATTTTAAAGCAAAAACCGATAAAATTCCCAAATGATTCATTGAAACACGTAAACATTTCCCCAAAACATTTTGAAATGCAAGTTCACTCACTTGACAAAACTGGTACCAACAAGGTCCTGATCCAAGTAGTCTCGAAATACCATTAAAACTTATATTTATCAATAAACCATAACAACCTCAATTAAGTCATAAATTAAATCTAATAATTCTAATGAATTTACATTAGGCAATCTACCCTCTAACCTAACATTTAACCTAAGTTTCTAGTCTAATTCACAAACCCATTTGGCCAACTACTCCAATTTAAAATTTCGTTACCTGGATGAGCTTAGAGCCATGAAGATCAACAAAAAACCTAATCTTTCCAAGAAAAATAATTTGAAGAAATTAAGGAATAAATCTGAAAATATAACCATAAATTCAAAATTCCAAAAGTTGGAAATATATATACCTTTCAACCTTGAAAATGAAGATTTGAAGCCAAAAATCCAAGTGTTGTTGAAAATGAAGTAGAAATAGAAAGTATAAGAAAACAATGAGAGATTTTTCTTTCTCTCTCCTAGGGTTTAGATGTGCTGGAAATTGGGGTTAGAAGTTGCAAATTCAATGCCTAAGAAGTTAGGAGAAGGAAGGATTAGGAAAAGAAAAGAAATGAAAAGAAAAACAAGGAAAAATCCCATGAAAAATTTGATTTTCATGGAGGTGGAATGAAAATGGCATTGGATGGGTGAGGAGGAAGAAAAAGTTGCTGGAAGCTTGAAGAATCTGCTGGAAATTTGAAGAAGTTGCTAGAAAATTAGATTTTTATGCCTTATGTTTATCCATTTTCTCACGTAATTACCAAAACGCCTTTAACAAGGTCATTTTGTCTTCTTCCTATCCTTTATGCAATCTTTTTACTTTTTTGACACTGAGACAAACTTCATAATAGTCTAGAAATACTTGGGTTCATGAAAATGTAAAAATTTATACCCGAGATGTAAAATGACCATTTTGCCTTTACCGTGGAAATTATCGTTATTTCTATTTCCTTCATTTATTTCACCATCATTAACATCATTCATTTATTCCTTAGTCCTACTTAGGCCTTAATAATACTAGAAAAATCCACTTCTAGGAGCCTACCATGAGAATTGACAAAATTAACCCTAGTCCGCGTTATCTTGTCTACTCCTAGTTACGTGTCTATGGAGGTTGAGGTTTCACAGGTTCACTTCCAAATCACCTTTTTAACTTGGTAATTAACCTCAATTGGCATCCGTAAGCTTTATTAGCCACCATATCAAAGTACGAGGTACTACACTTTAAGTGTTCATATAAGCTATTTAGCCATCACATTCATTCACATGTAATAACCATATCAAGTATAATGCCAATTCATGGCTATATACATAAAAGTGTTCAACATCATATAAACATAATAATAGAGACTTGACTTGACACCACAACAGAGTGTAATGACATTAGAGGCTTGAAAGAAAGCTCTACCACACCTACCAAGATACAAGTTGTCAAACTTGTCCACAAAGTGAAAAGCCAAGCTAGCTATTGATTTGAAACAAAACAAGTACATCTTTTATATGTGAGTTATAAACTCAGTGAATGGACATAAGAAAGAGACAAGCCAAAAGGAAAGAGCTTTCTTGTAAACCACAATCTTGTAATGAATAATGAATTTAAGATTAATCATAAATTTTCATCCAAATCCTTGAAATAATGTTACTTCCAAATCCATTCAAATGATTTTAATTGAAAATGAAGTCATACAAGAGTTTAGATTGAAAAGAGAAGTTAAAAAAAAAAGTGAAAAGCCATTAAAAAAAAGAGAAAATGAGTTGTTTTATACCTTGGTATCAATACCTCTTTGTGGGATATTAATACTTTCCATCCAGAAGGCTCCATGGATACTAAGTATCAATATCTTTTAGGGAAATATCAATACTTTTCACACAAAATGCCACTTGAGCATTCTGCTTTCTAGGTATCAATACTTCATTCATAAAACCTATAATTTGGAAATTTTCCAGCAACTTTCATTACTAACTACCTACTAATCCGAAGAGGCAATCGAATAACATAAGACTTCATTCATCAAGATAACACCTTTACCTAATGAACAACACATTGTTCCAACTCGTAACAAACAATTTAATCCATTAATCAAATTTACATTCTAAACATAGAAAAATCAACACAATAAACATATCATAAGGACAATGGTATGGTTCCCACTATCTAGGACAATTCGTGGATAATGGTATGGTCCCACTATCTAACACATTTCATAGACATTTGTACGATCCCCACTATCTTGGACAATTCACAATTAATGGTTTGGTCCTCACTTTCTAGGACTTTTCATAGATAATGGTATAACGCCCACTATCTACGACATTATTAGCTTTAAAATTATTATAGTTTTGATTATAACAAAATGATCAAATTTGCTTGAATATTATTTGTGTAAAACCCAACCCTATAAATACATGTCATGACATACATGCATTGAGTAGCATGTTATTACGCTAGAAAAGCACCTAAGAATAGACGAAACCTGATATTGTACCTAACGGTACACTTAAATTGATTTAACCTCGAACTAGTTCAAATAGGAATTGTAGGATGAAATTTAATATTTTATAGTCCAGGAATGACTAAAAATGATTGTTCGGAGTTCGAGGGTTCATTTGGGGTAAAATTAGAAATTTTGATATTCAAGGGCAAAATCGTCATTTTGCCACCTAAGATAATAATTTGATCATGGAGTGAAATTTTTGACCAAGATTAACTATTTGGAGTATAATTTAATGATAGGAAGTGAAAAAGTTTAATTCTGGTGATTTTTGGAGTGTAGGGGCAAAATCGTAATTTTGCCACCCACGGACAAAATTTGAGATTTTGAGAGAATTTAGATCAAATTTGACAAATTGGAGAATGGTATGAGTATAAGGGATGAAAAATATGTCTATGGGCAATTTTTCAATTTTTGGGGCAAAAATGTAATTTTTGACTTTTACGGGGGCAAAAGTGTAAATTTCAAAAATTACTCCACCGAGACTTTGGATGAGTCTGAGAATTTTATCTAAGCTATGAATATATGAGACAAGTGTATGGTGAAAATTTGGAAACAAATGGATGAAATTTTAAAAATGGGCCAATGGGAAAGTGACATGTGGCATTTTTTAATGATATAATATTATTTTAATGAAAAGTCAGCCCATTTAAACCCAAATTTTAAGTGCTGGCCGGCCATAAGGAAGAACAAGAGAGGAAATAGAGAGGAAAGGAAGAAAAAAAGAAAAACCAAAGAGAAACAAGAAAATTCAAAGGGAAATTCGCGGTTTTCGACCGTTTACGCGTCTAACGGTAAGATTTTTCGATTTTAGCTTGATTTCTACCTTTCCTATGCCTTTATTTCCATTTAGCATGCTTGAGGAGAGAGATCAAAAAGTGATATCAAGGGCTGGACGAAATTCTAGGGGAGAGAAATTGAAATTTTTAGGTTTTGATTTTTAGTTAAATTGATAGTTTTAGTTAGTTAAATGTGTTTAGAAATTAAATTGGGCAAGAAATCATTAAATTTTCACAATACCCACTCTTGGCTGGATGCTCAATGCTGTACAATGATGATGAATTGATTTTATTCTAAGGGAAATGAAGAGAAAATGATGAAAAACGATTAAACGTGATAGAAAAACAAAGTAGAAAATTAACCGAGTTAATGTCCCATTTTTGGCCGAATTTTCCAAGGAAGGGAGTGAGCTGATTTTGTTGTTTTTAGAAGGTTATTGGCTGATATTTAATGGTTAGAAATGTTGGAGAGAGAATGGGATGATTTAGAGCTAAAATGGAGCGCGTTAGCAATTTATCGGGCAAAGTGCCAAAAATAGGTTAATACCGCGTTTAAGCCGTTTTAGGCTATTGCATTTCATACCATGCATTAGTATAGGATTTAAGTTAATTATATAGTGATTTAGCATCAATGTGATGAATTGTGTAAATTTTTGTAATGTGTCTAGGAGGAGAGCCTTCCGGAAAAGGCAAAGAAGTCGTACCCGACGAGTAGTGATCGGGGCGCTTAGAAAGCTTTTAGTTTGTACAAACGGTGAGTAAACTTATTATTATTGTAAATTATCTAGAGTTTATTTTAAATGCCCTTTATGTATTTTATGAAATGAGAACGAGATTAAAACGGGATTTTTGATGTTTTAGGAATAAATGTGACAAATAAAAATATATTGTATTGATTATGAAATTGAGTAATTGGAGGCTACAAATTGACTTGAAAAATATATATTTTCCTAGGAATGGCTTATGAGAAATGAGTATATGTGGCTATATTTTGTGAATGCATTGGGAAATTTATGTAAGTTGTTTTACTATGCAGGCTGGATAAATAAATAAAAGCCACGTTATACTGTCGAAATTTTATTAAAATTGGTGGGTTAGTCACTGTAGTGACGGGTTTCCGTGGACTGCCTATTATAGGGGCACGGTAAACCCAGTTATATAGTTACTCTGGTTGTAGAGGCGAGGAAGGTAACTCCTGGGGTAGTATTAGAGCTCACTTCACGTCGAACCCCCACGTGAATGTGTAACTCGGCCAACGCCAAGGAACGGCTGATTTTTAAAAATAAAAATGTGTTTCACGTGTGAATATTTTAACACCCTTGACCGGACTCGGTTAGATGCCTCGGTCAAGGTATCCCCGAGGATTAGTTTTGGCTTGAGCCTTGTTTTAATAAAAGACATAAGCCTTAACAACTGTTTTGGTAAATTACAAATATTTTATAGTTTAAGAAATAAATTGGAAACATTATGAAATGGGTTGAAATTGGTTGTTTAAACTTGCCTCCATTTTACTCGCCTTTAGATATTTATGATAATGTCTGTTTACTCATTGGGATTGCAAAATCTCACCTAACTCATTTCCACCCATTTCAAGTTCAGTATAGACTATAGATAGCTGATCTCATCGAGGACTACCATTGGATCTGCATTTTCCAAACCGTAAGTTCACAGTCCTCTTTACTTTTGTTTATTCGGGGGCCCTCTTGTTATTGTAAATTAAATTAAATATTTTGGCTTACTGTATTTCAGTATGTATAAATTTATTTAGCTTTTACGTTATAAAAATTATTCACGTATAACTCTATAAATATTGTTTTATAAGAAAATAGAATATTTTCCTTAATATTTCTTTTATTTTCTTGTTATATTCAAATAACCGTAATTTCATTTTAAATGAAGATTTTAGACTTTTAAACTCATTTTGAATATGAATTATGTGTTTTGTACTTGTATATTACGTTTTAGCCAGTTTCAAAATTTTTGAGAAAAAAATGACCAAAATACCCCTGTGTGGCGAAAATTTTATTTTGATTGTTTTTAATCTAAAATAGTGTATATTCTCTAAAAACTAGATATTTAACAACGATTGCTCATAGGAAAGGAAAGAAACTGATATGTAAGCCTTACGGAGTTTCGGTTGGCATTCCGGATAATGAGTGTCAATCAGGGACGTTGCGGCGATTGTCATGGGCCTGAGGAAGGTTCCGGGTCGTGACAATTTGAGCAATCTTTGACAATTTCTTGAAATGATTTAACTCTCATACATTTGTTCTTACATAGACATAAGCTTGACTCTTGAAGTAATTGAATTATATCTATAAGCTTGTTTGACTTAAGTATATGAGTGTTTATGATTCCTATTCATTAAAGTCTGATTTAAAGATTAAAGGAAAATCTAGATGCACTTATTAAGAGGGAGTTTTGAATATCTTTTTTAATGATGGAAAAAAAAAAGAGAAGGAAAACTAAGCTAAATTGAGTGTGATAGGTTTTCATGTTTAATTTATGTGTGTGATGCTTAGTTATGATTTTATTGAATATTATGTGCTAGTTATTATGGATATTCAATATATCTTGCTTAGCTACTATGAGCATTGTATATCTTGTTTAGCTATTATGGATATTATAAATAGTTTATTATAAATCTTTAAAGGAAACTAGATGCATTGACTAAGGGGGAGCAACTCATTATGCATAAAGATTTGAAGCATTTATATTGAACATAGACATTGCACTATTAATCTAGGAGTGTTTTGTCATCATAAAAAATAAGAGATAGAGAATGTTGACTCTATATGTTTTTTATGATAGCAAAATATTCCCATTCATTGATGTCTAATTATATTGTTTAAGTGTGCAGGAGAAAGCTTAAATTCATTAATACATTTAGTATATAAAAGCAAGTCAAGATGCTTATGCAGTTGCAAAATGGGTTAATTGGTTCAACAAGCAAAGAAGAAAGAGCTTTAATGAAGATAGATTAGTCCTAACTGGTTAACACAGGATTTAATCAGTTAAGCAGGTGCTGGATACAAACAGAAGCCTCTTAGTTGGATAATAAAGGGTGTTAGTTAGCTAAAATTCAAATTAGAAATTGGCGGGCTCAAAAGGATTGAGAGACAGAGAAGACTTAGTCGACCAAGAAGTAAGTTAGTCGACTAAAAGCCTATTGCCAAAAATCTAGACTTCAAGACAAAAACAACTTAAATGACCAAGAAGGAAGTTAGTAGACTAAGAGCTCACTGCCAAAAACTAGATTCAGAAGAGAAAGACAACTTAGTCGACTAAGAGCGCAATTAGTCGACTAAGATCATTCTGTTAGAAAATTTGAATTGAATACTAGAAGATAAAATAATGGCTAGTTTTTGTCTCCAACAGCCAGAATTGATTTTGCAAGTATGTAAAGCCTCTCCAATAATCAAAAAGAAGAGATAGAAGTTATCCAAAGTGATTTTGAGCTTAGAAGACCAAAAACCTTCTTTTTACACTTGTATTTCACTCCCATCTTTTGAAAAAGTGTTTGAGCTTAGCTTTGTACATCTTAGATCAGCTAGGTGATCAATTGTACTTCATCTTTTCTTCATTTCTTGATTACTTAGAGCGTGCAAGGCACTCTAAGGGATTTATTCAAGCTTGGATTGCTTGATTGAGTGTATAGGTTCTAACTTAGCCTTGAAAAGTTAGTTGTTGGGTTTTGGTTGATTCCGTGAAAAACCATTGTGAAAGGTTGTTGTTGAGCCTTTGAAAAACCACTTTGGGTTTTGGTTGATCCCGGTAAAAACCATTGTGAAAGGTTTTGGCTAAGCTTGGTAAAAGCCATTGTAAAGCTTGGTGAAAACTTGATAATTTCACCGTTCTTAATGGATTGTTTGGAAAATCCTTGGTTGAACAATTAAAGTAGTAGATGTAGGCCTTGGACCGAACCACTATAAATAACTATGTGTTTGTCTGTTCTGTTTTCAGTTTTTATTCATTTTTAAGTTCTTTCTTTTATTGTGCATTTGTCTCCAATTAAAGGTCAATTTTTGAAAGAGCCAAAAAGTGCTCTTCACCCCCCCCCCCTCTAGCACATTTATTTGGGACTAACAGACATTTCATAAATAATGGTAAGGTCTCACTATTGAAGACATATAATCAAGTGGTACCACGCCATATGTCAAGGCACCCTATTTGTGTGGTATTCAACACATCCATAATGTACCACAACACAAAATCAACGTTTAAACCCATATCAGTAGCATATCAATCAATACACACATGAACAAGGAAACACAAGATTTATATCCCAAACGCGCTACCACATTATTCATGCATACTCACATATGCAATGTTCAACCATCAATTCACATATTTGACATGCCATCCTATCATAGATCATTTTGGACAAAAATATTTAAAAGGGCTTGTCCCTTATACATAAAACTACTATATAGTATAACTACTACATGTCTGAAATTAGAATGATTGATAGTATGGTGCTTGGCCATTTTGCTTTGAGTTGAACTTTGGGAATTTATGTTAGAAATCTAGAAATTTTGAATGAGGTATTGATACCTCATGAATATGTATCAATACCTAACCAACAAAATGCTTAAGGAAGTATTTTGTGCTCTAAGTATCGATACCTAGAGGTTATTAAGTCTTTTGTATGAAAGGTATTGATACCTTTAGAGTAGGTATTGATACTTAGCAACTTAAATGCCTCAAAGGCATTCTATTTGAGCAAGTATCGATGCCTTAGGAAAAGATATCAATACCTACTACATTTTTTAAAGAAATTTAGCCATTATTTTGTGTATTTATATTCCCATTATTTGGTGTATGATTTTACACACAAAATAAAAAACAAATGTTTGGTCCCTCAAATTCTAAAATGTCAACTAAGGGATAAAATTTTATGAAAAACGAGTTATTTGAAATCCACAAAATTAAGTGTCCATTATAAGCGGAGTACTTTATTTTTTGTTAAGGCATTTCCTTTTGACAAAAAAATTTAATATTGCATCAAACAATAAAATGGAAGAAGATCTTATCTAAGAAGATTAAAAAAAATTGTCATTTATACTTTGTTTGGTGAGGTAGGTTGAAAAATAGAAAATTTAAAAATTTGGAGTGAAAAATGAAAAACACTCGTGCGCGCACACACACACACACACATATATATACTTTATTGATAGACTTGGTATATTGATATACTTAATAAGCTAGATGAAAATGTAGATAGAAAAATAATTTTTTTCCTATCCATGGCTTGATAGAGTTAAAAGATGAAAGGAAAGAAAATGAAAAATATTATTTTACCATTATACTCTTTATAAGGAGATTTGTCCATAAGTTGACTTGTTCGATAGATTTGAGTGTTTATGTTGATATTTAGATATGATTGTGTAGGTTGGAGCAAGGGAAATTATTATATCAACAAGAAAAATATAAAAGCTAATTTTTAAAAGTGTCAATTGGACACAACCTAGCTTATTAACGCATTTATTTGTAAGTTAAGACTAAAAAAATTGAAAATGACGAACAATTTGTCAATCTTTTAAATACACAACACTTGACTCGTGTCTGTCTATTTTTTTTCTTTTAATCTTTTTACTTTAGTATGATTTATTTTTGTAATATAGATGAAAAGTCGTTAATCTCTCCTATATTTTTTTTTAGTTCACATTTTTGTCTTGCCATGCATTGGTGAAGTCATTTTCTTTCACTTTACCATCCACCTTGTTATGTATTCTCTCATTGTTACAATTTTCCAATCTACCAAACACACCCTTAAAGCAATTAACATTGGACCTTTCTTACCTAGAATCCATCATTACTGTTAAACCCGACCCTATAAACACATGTCATGACATACATGCACTGAGTAGCATGTTATTACGTTAGGAAAGTCCCTAAAAATAGACGAAACCCGGTATTATACCTAACGGTACACTTGAGTTAATTTAACCTCGAACTAGTTCAAATAGGAATCGTAGGATGAAATTTAATATTTTACAGTCCATGAATGACAAAAAATGATTGTTTGGAGTTCGAGGGTTCATTTGGGGAAAAATTGAAAATTTTGATGTTTATGGGTAAAATCGTCATTTTGCCACCTAAGATAATAATTTGATCATGGAGTGAAATTTTTTACCAAGATTAACTATTTGGAGTATAATTTAATGATAGGAAGTGAAAAAGTTTAATTCCAGTGATTTCTGGAGTGTAGGGGCAAAATCGTAATTTTACCACTCGCGAACAAAATTTGAGATTTTGAGCGAATTTAGATCAAATTTGATAAATTGGAGAATGGTATGAGTATAAGGGATGAAAAATATGTCTATGGGTAATTTTTCAGTTTTGGGGGCAAAAATGTAATTTTTGACTTTTACGGGGGTAAAAGTGTAAATTTTAAAAATTACTCCACCAAGACTTTGGATAAGTCTGAGAATTTTATCTAAGCTATGGATATTTGGGACAAGTGTATGGTGAAAATTTGGAAACAAATGGATGGCTAGAATTTAAGGAATTAATAAAACATTAAAAAATAAATAAAATAATATTATATTATTTTAGCCTTTAAAAAGGTCAAAATTCCAGAATTCTCATCTTCTTCAAGCCGTCCAAACCAGGAGAGAAAAGGGTGAAAAGAAATAAAAACCCTAGCTGAAAATTTTGGGAAAAATCAAGAGAAATCAAGAAATCAAACATTAAAAAGGTAAATTTCATTGATTTTCCTTGTGATTTTCACTACCCATGCATTTTTTTCTCATTTCCATGCAAAATTAGAAAGTGGGTATGGACACCCATGCTGGCCAAACCTCCATGGATGAGTTTTGAGCTTGATTTTTGGTTGATTTTAATTGAATTAAGTGATTTTAGTTAGGTTATATTGAAATATAGCAAAAATAAGCTAGAGAAATAATTTTCTCCCATTGAAACCCATTATGCCGAATTTTCTAGGGGAATATTGGCTGCTGATCTTGATGTTTATTTGAAGAATTATGATGAATAATGATGAATTATGAGCCTAGAAAAATAATGGAAATTTTCGGAGCAAAAATACTAATTTTTACCCACTAGGGGTAATTTCGTAATTTACTATCGGGACTGATAATTTGCACCACATTGAGGGACATTAAGTCAATTTGGGTGCAATTGAGGTATAGAACCTGAAAAAAATTAATTTGGAGTTTAAATGGAGCGCGTTAGTAATTTATCGGGTAAAGTGCCAAAAATAGGTTAATACCGCGTTTAAGCCGTTTTAGGCTATTGCATTTCATACCATGCATTAGTATAGGATTTAAGTCAATTATATAGTGATTTAGCATCAATGTGGTGAATTGTGTAATTTTTGCAATGTGTCAAGGAGGAGAGCCTTCCGGTAAAGATAAGGAAGTCATACCCGACGAACAGTGATCGGGGCACCTAGAAAGCATTTAATTTGTACAAACTGTGAGTAAACCTATTATTATTGTAAATTATCTAAAGTTTATTTTTAAATGCTCTTTATGTATTTTATGAAACGAAAATGAGATTAAAATGGGACTTTTGATGTTTTAGAAATAAATGTGACAAATAAATATATGGTGTTGATTATCTGAAATAAGAAACTTTTGATCATGAAATTGAGTAATGGGAGGCTGCTAATTGTCTTGAAAAATATATTTTCCTATGAATGGCTTATGATATATGAGTATATGTGGCTATATTTTATAATTGCATTGGGAATTTATGTAAGTTGTCTTTTACTATGCAGGCTGGGTAAATAAATAAAAGTCACGTTATACTATCAAAATTTTATTAAAATTGGTGGGTTTAGTCACTGCAGTGACGGGTTTCCGTGGACTGCCTATTAGAGAGGCACGATAAACCCGGTTATATAGTTACTCCGGTTGTAGAGGCGAGGAGGGTAACTCCCAAGGTAGTGTTAGAGCTCACTTCACGTCGAACCCCCACGTGAATGTGTAACTCAGCCAACGCCAAAGAACGACTTGTTTTCAAAACTAACATGTGTTTAACATGTAAATATCTTAACAATCTTGGCGGACTCGGTTAGATGCGTCGGCCAAGGTATCCCCAAGGATTAGTTTTTGACTTGAGCCCTATTTTTAATAAAAGTCATAAGCCTTAACAACTGTTTTGGTAAATTACAAATATTTTATGGTTTAAGAAATAAATTGAAAACCTTATGAAATGGTTTGTGATTTATTGTTTAAACTAGCCTCCATTTTACTCGCCTTTAGATATTTATAATAATGTCTGTTTACTCATTGGGATTGTAAAATCTCACCCACCTTCTTTCCAAATATTTCAGGCCTGTGGTAGCTTGTAAATACCCGATTTTATCGAGGATTCCAATTGACCCCTCTATCTCAC
The DNA here is from genome assembly GCF_000208745.1 of Theobroma cacao. NCBI lineage: Eukaryota > Viridiplantae > Streptophyta > Magnoliopsida > Malvales > Malvaceae > Theobroma > Theobroma cacao. The sequence continues at coordinate 25,172,650 of NC_030850.1, read as the reverse complement.
AGACAGTTGGTTACTATCACCAACACTTGGTGTATTTATGGGCCACTTGTCATTGTAATTATTATTGTACATTATAACTTTGTAAATTATTGTATGTATGAATTTATTTTACTTACACGTGTTTCTATAAATATTGTTTTATATAAAAATACTATATTTTAATCAATATTTTGAATAGTATTATTTGTCTATAAATCCTTTTAAAATAATTTTATCTTTTGATTTACTTGAGCCGAAAACGACTGGTAATTGTTTAAAACGGAATGTTTAACAACGATTGCTCACAAGAAAGGTAAGAAACTGATACGTAAGTCTTGCGGGGTTCCGATTGGTATTCCGGATAATGAGTGTAAATCGGGACGTCGCGGCGGTTGTCATGGGCCTGAGGGAGGTTCCGGGTCATGACAATTACCGTCATCACAAACACAATAGTAGCCACAAAACTACAACCCTTTAAGTCTCTACTTGCATCCCAATTCCCATGACCAAAAGAATTGTTCCATTTGCCCCACTTTTTCTTTACCAAATCATCAGGTGAAAATTTTACTATATTACATTTTTGTTTTTAATTTTGAAATCGTGAAGCATTTTTCCTTTTTCTTTTAAATAATTTTTTTTTATTTTGTGTTACCATTTATTTTTTAGGTATCTAGCTTGTTCCATTTTATCCATGTTTTAATTAGTGTACTTTTTTTTTCTTCACATTCATTCTTTGTTAAAGTGGAAACAATTTTTTTTCTATATTTTAAGTAAGGCAGGTAAATTCATATTAATTAGTGAATCATAAAAACATCATGTAAAAATAAAAAGCATAACGAATAAATGAGTCGACATGAATATGACATGATTATTTAATCATGACAAAATCCTTGACAAGAACTAAATTTATTACATAAGATACACAATATGATATAGTTAACTCATTTAAACGCCATTGACTTATTTAAATATGACCCTTTAACTTAATCAGATATAACTAGTTTATTTAAATACTACTAATAAATTGTGTTATGTATTTTAAGTATTAATACTTTTTTAAATGTGTTAGATATGTTGAGTATCATGAATTAACCTATATATAATTAAGTCATATACATATTAAGCTAGTCAATCTATATAAGACACAAATATTTTTGTTTTATATATGAATTAAATATAATGTCACGATCCAAATCCAAGGATCCGTGACCCGCGCACGAGCCTAATAGGTAAGGCCACTAGACTTGAGCAAGCCTTAGAGTTCACGTCCATATAACTCAAAGCCAAGGGATTCCATAATCAAATATTTATAACAAATTCAAATATATTACATTATCCCTGGCTCACAGTCCATACAAACGTTCGTAAGGCCATACACTGGTCAGTCAATCGGGTTCATACATAACAACCCTTATACAATTCAAATGGCGCATCGTGCCTAACATATTTACAACTAACCAAATTGGGAAGGAGGAAAGCCCACACAAACTTAGCGAAGTGACACGTTGGGAGGGAAACGTACCGGATGCCATTTATGTGTTCGTCCAATTGACGACACTTGCCACGTAACCCCATAGCTTCTCTTATCTACACATGGTACAACAAAGGGGTGAGTCATCTAATACTCAATAATGAGATGCTATCACAGCATAGTATTTTACATATAAAATATATATAGGCCTATCTAGCCATAAAACTTTCATATTCAAAACATCTCTAATTTAAAGGTGCTAGGATCATCTTAATATCTTACATGCATAACTCAGTAAATTAAATTCATGTCAGATCACATCTTAACAGTGTATTATATCCATAATTCACAAGTTCCGTGTCTTCACAGCAAATCATATCAATTTAAGGCATATCTTTAAAGTCGTTATGATCAAACTAGGCTTCATAGACACACTTTAGTTGCAGAGCCCAACCTCAAATCTCATTTACAAATAATTGCTTATTCTGAAGCATTTCATTAAATATCATTCACAGTGATCACCACATATTCATATTTATAATCAGATCATGCCATCCTTGATGCATGTTATCATGGTTAAACAAAATCAAATGAGTGGTCTTACACTCAACATCATCAAATCATGCATGGTGGCCAACCGGTGAAGAAACAAATCACGTGCAAGGCAAAGCCATTGGAAGGAAAAACAGATCACGCATGTGCCAAAGCAACAGGTGAAGAACAAATCATGCACATGTCAAAACAACGAGCGAAGAACAGATAATGCACACGTCAGAGCAGCTAACGGAGAATCATATCATCGATCGAAATAATCTCTCAATGTCGGCATCACCAGGAGTAATCTCAACAGATGGCGTCAAAGCACTGTAGGTGGGAATCACATGAGAGATTAGTGCCATCGTCCCTACTTACCACCATCCCTACAGGCACACACATAGTCACAAGGTATGGGACTCCACTCCATTTCAAGTCAAATCAACGTCTGGAATTCATCATTCGAACGGAACAAATATCCACAAATCATACCATTGTTCTCGTGACATTCCATATGTCCACATCAAATCATATTCAAATTTAACGAGCTTCAGTCATCTCTAAGCTCGGTATAATTCTAAGTGCCCCAAATCTCTAAAACATCATCAAACAAAACATAATCAATCTATAGGCCCTCATGCCCTTAACCACACAGGGGTATTTATCATATTCAATTGTATCAATCATGGCTTAACAACCTTATGCATATCTTTAAATCAACCACAAATACGTGGGCATCCATGCACAGATTGTATCCCTAAGCAATCATGGCTCTTCGATCTCACATACTTAACATCACCTTGATCGTTGTATCATTAACCGAAATACATATCATGCCCGTATACCTAATTGGGTAGTCCATTCATCACAATTTGACACAGTCCTTAATACACAATTCATATTGCACAATGTGTAAACCTTTGGCTCTAGGTCCTAAATACCATGGGTTTCAACACAATACCACCTTGTGGCTTACCACAAATCACACAAACACAAATATTCTATCTTAAATAACTAATTAGCCTAGGCATCTTCATCTAGGCACACAACCATAATTGTTCTCTAGCTTAGGCACATACCTCTAGGCAAACATACATATTCACACGTATACATACATACATACATACATACATATATACATATATCAATTCTCTAGCCTAGGCATTCTCATCTAGGCATACAAACAACATGTAAATACTATGGCAGTGCATAAGTCATGCGAGATGCATCACATGCATTTAATTAAATCCCACTCACCTTGATAATCAAAGGTACACTACAATCAAGCTCAACCTTTAGCCTCTAGTCGTCCTTTAGCTCACAAACACATCAATAGCCTCTATTCTCCCTTTAGACATATCAAAACATCAAAATCATAATTATTTCCTAACTTTCGAAAATATCTCAACTTTTCAAAAATACCCAAATTCAATATACATGCTCATTCTTCCTGAAAATGAGCTAAATTCTTACTTTAGAAGCTAGACTGCCCATATCTAGGCTCTTAATCTCCTATAAACTCAAGGGAAGAGAGTTTGACCAAATTTGAAAGTATTTGGATCTGAGTTATTCACCGATTAAATCCAAAATCAATCGATAAAAACATGTAATCTTACCTTCGAATTGATTTACCAAGCTTGGATCTAGCTTAAATGGGCTTCAAATGCCATTTGGGGATTAGGGTTTCATATGGGGTAGAGAGAGAAAAAGAGAAAAAGCTGAGGGAGAAGAATAGGGCGTAATGGCTTGAAACTCTTTTTTATTTTTGCCTTTTCTCTCTAACGTATCAATACATTTGGCAATGTATTGATACAATTGCCTTAATTTCAAATGAATGTATCGATATATTGAGGCAATGTTTCGATACATTTCAATCAAATTGGTTCTGGTGCTTCTTACTTTAAATGTATTGATACATTGTAGCAATGTATCGATACATGTTCATCTTTCCAAGAATGTATCGATACATCTTACCCATGTTGCACTTTTCTTGCACCTAAACTTCCAAAAAGTCAGACTTAACACCTTAAAATCATTTCCCTTTTTGGTCATACTTCAAAATAACTATCTTTTTTTTTTTGAATAGTAATAAGGTGTCACTAAACCATGGGTGTGAAAAAACTCACTACCCTGAAGCAAGTCCAAAAAATAAAATTCTCAAGATGACAGAATGTATCTTAGTCCTTATTCATATAGTCAAACGCACAATCAAATCTCAATCTAAATTTCAATATTCAGGATTTATCACCAATTCTTCAAAATTTTTGGCTAAGTCTCAAGGTATTATGTTATAAGTGCCACAATTATCATCCTCACCTCAATTCATCAAGAATGCTCAATATTTAAGCATGTACTCATCACACAGATCCAAATCCCCATTATGCTTTATGTCACATAGTATACAAATCAAATCTTAACATAATTTACATTAAACATCATATTTATCAAAGTGCCAAACAGTGCACTATACTAGTCATGTGGCAAACATATGCACAACATTATTTTGAGCCTTCACATGCCCATATATTATATTCATTGCTCTATGGACATAGGCATACTCTTAAACTCTAAAACATATACACCAAAAATTCAACTTAGCTTATCAATTGGCTTAGCTATTTCATCATATTATTAGAATCCTCAATGTACACTAAAATTCAAAGTCTTTCTCTATAGACTATAATAGCTCATACACATGCTCCACAAGCATATACATCCAGTTTTCAACTTTACTCATCAAATCACTTGACCAAAACCACATTTAGGTCATATAAAAAATCAGGGGTGTTACATATAAAAATCCAAATTTTGTGCTATAATGATCTTAAATATAAGAAAGTTATGATATGATAATTGCCAATTAGATATATAAACAAACTATTTTTTTAAGGATAAACCTAAATTTTGTGTAAATGATTATTGTATATTAGTATGTTTATTCCTTCTTAATGGAATTAAAATTTAATTTATATTTATATAGTATTTGATTTTTAGAAAAAAAAAAGCTTTAATATCTAAGGAGAAAAATTGGATTATACTTTTAATTCTTAATAAGTTTTTTGTCAAACATTTTAACATATTAAAGAAAAGATCACAATTTTATGTGTTAAAAAAAATTCTTGAACTATTTAAAAAATTTCAAGTAAGTTCTTATTTCCTTATTATATTAATCAAATTCTTATATTTTTATTTTGAGTCAAATAAAGTTTTATAATTAATGGTTGACTAATCTTGTTAGTCAAAACATCACTTATCATTCTATTGCACGTAAGATACTGATATATTATAATAGATAATGATATGACATGATGACATGCTTAGGTGTCATTTTTTACTCTTTCCGTCAATACCACAGGAGTATAAAAATAAAAATCATAACGAACAAATGAATCGACACGAATATGACATGATTATTTAATCATGTCAAAATCCTTTATGCGAACATGACGTACATTTATTGCATAGGATACACAATATCATATGATTAACACGTTTAAACACGATTAACCCATTTAAATATGAGAAGTTTAACCTACTTAGACAAAATCAACTTGTTATAATACGAATAATAAGTTATGTTATTTATTTGAAATATTAATTATTTAATAAATGAGTTTAAAGTGTTAGATATGTCGAGTAACATGGGTTAACCTATTAAATAGATCATGTTCAGGTTAAGTGTCAAAGCATTACGGTAGAGTAAATATTTTATGTGTTAAAAAAATTCATAATGTTTGTGATAAAAGGTAGTTTTCAATATTTATGAGAATTAATTTTCTTTTAATTTTCATTTCAATCCTTTTAGCTTTTTTTTTCCTAAATATTTTGCACCAACTATTCCCACTTGGCAGAAAATATTTCACCGTCAAAGCCGCGTATTGCTTGAATGAAACTTGGCCCATCTGATGTTTCAGTGAAGCAAGATGAAAGCCAATGCTTTAGCTTTGATCAACTAATTAAATTATTAAAAAATTCGTGGAAAAAATTAGGTTTGCCAGATAATCCAGTTGTTGATATAGTATAGTATAGTATAGCCACATAGAGGATGCCTTATAAATAAAATAATGATTATTGATAATGACCAAAAGAATTCCTTCATGGTGGGTCGGTGGGCATCCACATGAACCAAATGTATATATACGGGCTGTCTCTATCTATCCATTTGCATGCCTATATGGTTTTCAAAGGAAGTGCAAAATCGTGCATAAAAAATGAGATATTACACAATCAAATAAGTGGATTCACTTTTTTTTTTTTTTTTGTGGTGTGAAGCATTGAACCTTTCAAACTCTTTTAAGTTGTTCAATAATCCCTCTCCCTCCAAAACAAGAAGCACTTTTAAGTGTCAATCATTCGGGTTGTTGTTTCAAACTTTGTTTGAATCCAGTCGTAATTGCTAAAGCTGGTTGGAGGGTGAAAACCAAAGTTTTGAATACCCAAATTATGATTACTCCCATTTCTTTGCCCTTGTGTTTTTAATGTTGCGTGTTTGAAAGCCAAAACAGTCATTCCACTGTTGCTGTTGGGCTTAGAATAACCAAACTAGGGAGCCTCTGCCTTTAAGACCAGGTTTTATCAACTGCTGGGACGCATTTTCTTTTGATATTAAAGTTAAGTCCATTATTTGAACAAATAATTTTTATTTTTTTTTCTTTTTTCTATTTAACAGTTAATGATTGTCACATAGAAATTGAATGACACCATTATTGTCTATCATCATCTATCTTTTCTTTACAAGGCTGAATTGTTATGTAGCCTTGATATCAAATCCATAACAATTTGTTCCACTTGCTAAATAACTTAGCATTAGAGATTTCTTTTTAAATACATAATTCTTTTGACTCTAGTTAGGGATAGCAATGGATACTCTTTAGTCAAGTATATGTAAATATCTAACTCAATTATTAGGATATGCGTATTTTATATTCAAGTTTGGGATGGGTTCCAGTAGCATGTTTAGTACCCATTTCGGGTTCGGGTATTACTTTATGAATACCCAATACTTGATATTCCAATTCGATTATAAATATTTATTTATTTATTTATTTTTAATTTTTTTAATTAAAGGAAGAAAATTTTGAATTTTGCTATTTAGGTAAAGAGATTATGCACAAATTAATGAGTCAAATGTTCACGTGTATTTATTTATTTTTTATTATTTAAATTGTTGTTTGAGATATTTTTAAAATAAATTGTTATTTAAATTTAAAATTTAATGTTTGTTTATTTTTATAAATTTAATTATTAATGAATTGTATAGATATAAATTATGAAATATAATTACTATGTTATCCAAGTATGAGTTTGAGTCCGAGTAATTAAGTACTCACACAGAAGTTAATAAATTTTTTTTTCATAATGAAATATTTGAACGAATTCAATAATTAACAAATAATGAATAAGATATCATTATTCAAATTCTAATAAAAATTTTAAAATAATTATAAAGTTGGAATATTTTACTTATTAACAGAATTCGAGGTAGAATACCTCAATCACCGAGTATCGTACCCATCAACAACCTTAACTTTAATGAATCTCTCCACTAGGTTACCATGAAGCCACCCACGTGTACCAAAATCAATCCACAGTTAAAAGTGTACTTTCTTTTTCCTTCCTTTTTAGAAACAGAATACCATTAATAAGAAAACAACTTATGCCCACGTTCACACTAACTCTCCCTAGTTTCTATTTTTCCTTTCTTGTCTTCTAATTCCATGAGGTCCATCTAAACAATCTTACTTGCATTTCATTAGAATTTCACACAGGTTGACAACCAACACAAGAGGTGCTTTCTTCATTTAGGTTTCATAATAGAATAGCCCACTTGTATGGATTTCATTCAGCACAAGCTTCTTAACTACTTTAAAGTTTCTCTTTTTTTCCCTTTAATAGAAAAGTAAAATATTTTTATTTTTTAAGTTTTGATCAAAATTATATAAAAATTTATTAATTTTTAAAATAAACACTCCGTGTCTAAAAATATAAATATCGTTAATAAAAATTATAAAAAAATTAAAATATTCTTTTTATTAATTTAAAAATTATTATTATATTTTAAAAAATAAAAACATAAAAAAAATAGGAAACACCAATCGAATGCTCCCCAGCTCACCAAGAAAGGGGAGCACCAGGGAGCTTGATCGGGGCTCCCAAAGGGATGCTTCCACAGGGAGAGGTTTTTTCTTTAATTAATAAAAATAATAAAAAATATAATAGTAATTATAAATATTAATTAAGGATAAAATATTTTTTTCTCTTATTACGTCAGCAAGTTGATAAAAATACTAACGGTTAAATCTACGTGTCTAGTAAAAAATATTTTTTAAAAACAAAATATCTATTTTAAAAATTAATAAATCTTTATGTAATTTCAATCATAACTTAAAAGGTATAAATATTTTATCCTTAATAAAAAAAATGATGTGACAAAATTTTAACTTTAAATTGATTTGGGTATACATGTGTCACTTTATTGTTAAAAGAATAAAGCACCCCATTGCTAAAAGAAAGTAGTGGAGAGAACCTTTTCTAAAAATTTATTTTATTTTTAATTATTAAATAATTATAATTTTCTTGACTTTTGACATTTTATTTAGTAAGTACTTTTTTGTTGAAAAAAAATAAAATAATGCTATTTTACTCAAAGATTGGATAGTTTAAATGTTGATTTACTCATAAAAAATAAATATTTATAAATTTATTATCTATTTCGTGGGAAAAAATTTATTGACTGTTTGTTATTATTATACGAAAGTTTTTATATAAATATCACCTTAATATACTTTTTGACATTTTCTTGAACTATGTTTGATTCAAGTTTTCATTTTTTGCTATTAATTATTTTTATTTTTATTCAATATTTATGAAAAATAAAAAAAGTAGTAAGTAGCAGTCATTGTGTCCCTAGTTATTAACAAACTATATAGGCAAGAAAAAAGAAAGAAAGGAAAATGTTAACAAAAAAAAGGAATAAGGGCATAGGTGACAGAACGCGCAAGGTCTGGCCAGGCCAGGCGGTCAAACTAAAAAAACCAGAGAAAGAAGGGGCTGAATCGAAAATACAACAGAGACAGGGGACAAACCTGAAAAATCGTGAAAAATCATTATCCTCATCATTATTAACTTTTTGGGACTTAAAAGGACTACTATTTATCTCATTTACCCCCACGTCCCCACGCTCTCACCCCCGGTTTTCGCTTCTCTCTCTATATCGCCTGCTTGCTCTTCTCTCTCTTCCGTAATCCAAGCGCGTAAATGAATTAGAATTAAATAAGCTGTTTCGAGTCCGACACAGAGTCGGTGGGGAGAGAGAGGCATTTTTTTCCATTTCCATAACCAAAAAAGCTAAAGCCAAAGTCCATAACTAAACACCAAATCCTCTCTCTCTCTCTCTCTCACTCGCGACGCTAGCATTTTCAGGCACGCATTTTACGGAAACAGCGCCGCCGTGTTCGTCAGATTCCGGCAACTCCCCGGCGACATTTCACCGTGATGTCAGATTCTGATCAGCAGGTCGTACTCTCTCCCTCCCTTTCTAAACTAATCTCTGCTTTTTACCCGTAAGGTAAGGGAAACGTCTTGGCATATCAGTTTCTACGGAGAGCTAAGCAGCACTTTCGGTTTCACTGTTTTCACTGCTTTCTCGAGTTCTTCCTCCGATCTCTCTTTTTTCGATGCTTTTTATTATTTCATTTTGTTGTTTTTAAAGAAATGTAACTTGAAAATGGAATCTAATTCTCTTGTTCTAGATTTGCTTTTCTTCCACTCTGCAGTAATCTCAGCTTTTTAGAAGCTGTGTTTTTTTTCTTTTAGAAATTAGATTCTTTCGTTTTGATTCGACAGATTCTAGTTTTATTGAATCTCAAAGTTCGTTTTCTTTACTTAAATTAGAATAATAATAGTTTTTCTTTATTTTTTTATCATTTTCCGCTCATTTTCCGATGAATGCAGTTGATTTGATACTTTGATCATTTTCAAATTAGAGCAGAAATTTGATAATTTAAATATAAAGAAAAATTTGCTGTTTTTGTTCAGAGCTTATAGCGACATGTGATGTGATGCAACATTTGAGAAAAAGAGAATGTTTTCTGAATTTTTGGCTCTGCAAAATATTAGACTTGTCTTTATACATTCTCTCATTTTCATTTCCCTTCAAAATCGAGCTCACTTGTTCTACTTTTTTTTCTTTGCCTTAGAAGCCTCCCTGTATTTTCCTTTTCAATTCTTTTTTTTTAGGGCGAGTTTTAAACCGGTTTCCAGGTATTGAATTTAGACCTAGAATTTGATTTGTAAAGTAAGTAGCATGTTTGACTTGTAGGAGTATTGTATTTTGAGTTGGTTAGGACTTAGGACATAAAGAGTATAATATTCCTGCAATTTCATCATTTTGAGTCATTATTACTATTTTGAATCTATTTTCGCTTCCAAGTTTATTCTGTTAAATACAATCTCATTTAACTAATCTGTAACTTGGCTTTGACATTTTTCCTTTCTCTTCGGTGGACTTTATTTTTCTTTTTGTATTTTTAAAGAACGAAAAACTTTGGAACTTAGTTTGGGTTTTTTGTTTTTTTTTATTTGTGTGCTTAACAGGTGTTGAAATGAATGGGATTCAGAACAGGAAAGGGCAGAATATTGAGAAATTTCCAGGATGTTTGGGCAGGATGGTAAACCTGTTTGATTTGAACACAGGCATTCCTGGAAACCGGCTGCTTACTGATAAACCACATCCTGATGGTGAGCACCTTTCTTGAAAAAACTAGTGTGTATATATAATACATATATTTATTTTTCTTTTCAACTACTTGGAACATTTTGCTATCTGGATATTGGGATGATTTGGGGAGAGTTGTTTTCTCAGTTGCTTTTTGATCAGATCAATCATGGTGTGGTTCTCAGGATCATCACTTGTTTCAGTATTCCTTTTTTACCTTCAATTCAATCGTTTACAGTTTATTTTTTGGCCCTTGTTTGAACCAATTTCAGAACTCTATAAAATGTCATTTGGGAAAGTTAACTGCTGCATAGACCTTTATATTTTCTCACGAAATTTTAAAAGTTTCTAAAAGGGTTCAATATTATGCGAGTCTTAGTCTGATTCTAGAGGTCAATTTTTCTAGTTCATGTTGATTGCCTTATTTACTGATAATTACCTTTTCTTCCTTTTTCTGTGTTTATGGTGTTTTCTTACTGGTAGTTTTAAATTGTACCGTTTCCCCCTATGAATTCACTTTAATATTCAATTGTATATATGAATCTATTGTTGCTTATTGATATTTTTGGTTGTTTATGCTTATATTATATATTTATCTGGCAACTGTTGACATGGTGCTGGTTTAATGGCAGGTTCCTCACTCTCAAGGAGTCAATCTGACGTGGTAAGGATGCTTAGCCCCTCCTTTGGAGATCAGATAGAGGATAAAGTGGTAAATACTGGGCATTTAATCTCTGTAATAGTGATTGTTATAATTTATGAACTAGTTGGAAACAGAGTCTGTGCACAACTTGTCTTTGTTATATCTTCCACTTGAATTATAATATTAAATGTATTTGTGTTCTGACCTGTGTTGAAATTTTTGGTGTGCAGGTTGTGTCTGAGTTAAGGAGAACTTTGTCAAACAAGAAAGCTAATGGAACACCAATGAAGATGCTCATAGCCCAGGAAATGTCAAAAGAAGTGGAGTCTAGGCATAATCCACCCAATGTGGTCGCTAAGTTGATGGGACTTGATGCACTACCAAGGCAGCAGCATAATATAGCTGCACAAAGATGCCATTCTAAAGGTTCTTCTCGGCATTCTTTGAGTCATTCTGAGATACCAGTGGAAGGCTGGGAGCGAGATCAAGGCTTTTCGAACAAGCAAATGCAATCTAAAGTAAATCTCTGTCAAGAGCTGAACAAATACAAAGATGTTTATGAAATCTGGCAACAGACCCCAAGGACAACCAATGCAAGAGATAGTTCTCCACAAAAAGGGAGGTATAATGATAATGGGAATGAGAAAAAAATGGCTCTAGTTCGTCAGAAGTTTATGGAAGCAAAACATCTGGTGACAGATGAAAAGCTTCGGCAGACCAAGGAATTTCAAGATGCCCTGGAAGTTTTGAGCTCCAATAGAGAGTTATTCCTCAAGTTTCTGGAAGAGCCAAATTCCACTTTCTCCCAGCATCTCTACAATTTGCAGTCTTTGCCTTTACCTCCTGAGACAAAGCGTATCACTGTTCTTAGACCTTCTAAGATGGTTGATAAAGAGAAATTTTCTGGAATAGGGAAGAAGTGTGACAAACAGACAAACAAACCAGCGCAGATGGGTCAAGTGACTGGTTGGGATAGAAATAACACTGCATGTTCTCCTCCTTTCCCCAGTCCGAAAGTTGATGATTATCCTTCCCAACCAACAAGAATAGTGGTATTGAAGCCCAGCCATGGGAAGACTCAGGACATTAAGACTGTGGCTTTTCCATCTCCCTCATCACCTAGGATATTACGTGGTGAAGATTTTATTGAGGAACCTGAAGATGATGAAGCACGAGAATCAAGAGAAGTGGCAAAGGAAATCACTAGGCAGATGCGTGAAAATCTGATGGGTCATAGGAGGGATGAAACATTGCTTTCTTCTGTGTTTTCCAATGGTTACATTGGTGATGATAGTTCATTTAATAGATCAGAAAATGAGTATGCTGCGGAAAACCTTAGTGATTCAGAAGTCATGTCACCAACTTCTAGACATTCATGGGATTACATCAATAGGTTTGGTAGCCCTTATTCTTCCTCTTCCTTCAGTCGTGCATCATATTCTCCTGAGTCCTCAGTTTGCAGGGAAGCAAAGAAGAGGCTTTCAGAAAGATGGGCCATGATGGCATCAAATGGGAGTTCTCAGGAACAAAGACATGTCAGGAGAAGCTCAAGCACATTGGGTGAGATGCTTGCTCTTTCTGACACAAAGAAGTTGGTGAGATCTGAAGAAGAGGGAAGTAATAAGGAACAAGAACCTAGGGGATCAACTTCCTGCATAGTTAGTAATTTGGATAAAGAGGAAAGTACAAGTGATTCTCCCAAGAATCTTCTCAGGTCAAAATCTGTGCCTGTGTCTTCTACCGTGTATGGTGCAAGGCTTAATGTTGAAGTTTCAGATCCTGAAGCTAGCAAAGAACAAGTTTCCAAGGAACTGACAAAGGCAAAGAGCATGAAATCATCTTTAAAGGGGAAAGTTTCAAGTTTATTTTTCTCAAAGAATAAGAAAACAAATAAAGAAAAATCTAGTGGCTCTCAATCTACAGATGGATCTCCATCTGCAACTCCTGGAACACCAGGGTCACAAGTAATTCATCCTCGAAAGAATAGCAATGATGCATCTCAGTGCGTTAGTGACAGTGGCATCCAAGAGTGTTTGTCTCCTGTTCTAGGTGAATCAGCAAGTAAAACTGCCTTACCAGATTTGATTGGCATGGGACAGAAACAAGGCATAATTTCTATGGAGGTAGTTCAAACTTCCTTAGTTTCTTGGCCATGCATTTTATTTATCTTTCTTAATATATACATTCGTACATATATATATCTGCTCTAGTTTTTCTGAACAGCTATGAGATTTGACTGATATGATGGTCAAGATGGAAAATGGCAATGTAGTTTGGTTAATCTAGGAAGGGAAAGATAGCACATGAACTAAAATCTTTCTTTCTCATTATTTGAAGTTGTGTGAATTCTGAATGGGTATATTTCCACTAATGGGGTTAGAATATATTTTGCTAATACAATGGATTTTCGGTTCCTGGGGTTATGTGACTGGGTATAATTCCTCTAATGCTAGTACGATGGGTTTAGGGTGGTGATGCAGCAATGTAAATTGTGAAATAATGTCTTAATCTGTCATGAACAGAAAAGAAGTCTTTCTCTGCCGTGGTGGTGGGCACAATTATGTTTTACAATTGAAAAAGAAAATTAGAACAACTAATTAAGGGTGGATCTCATATTTAAGAGTGTTATTATATTTCTATTTGTTAAGTGTTCTTGGTTATGACAAAGATCAATCATACTCTTAGCTAAACTTAAGAGGTCGTCCCCATTTTATGAGCTAATAGCGGCCATAAAATGCAGATTCTGTGAATTGAACTTGTTATAAGATTTTTTGTCTTTTAAATTTGCATACCTTAATCATTTATCGATACTGTGCTTACCTTTTGTAGGGAGGGTTGTCTGTAGCAAAACCTTCAGTGGCTGTCCTTATAAGTGAGAATCAGGACCAGCCAAGCCCTATTTCAGTTTTAGAACCTCGGTTTGAGGAGGATGAGAGCACAATTCCAGAGTCCTCTGGCAGTATCAAACCAGTGCACCGAGGTAAGCTTCAGTTGTTAAACTGGGGAATTTGTTATATGTCTGATTCTTGTTATCCTCATCAATTGTCCCATTTATTAATACAGGACTGGAGGTGCCACCTAAGTCTAACTTAATTGACAAGTCACCACCTATAGAATCGATTGCTCGCACCCTGTCCTGGGATGATTCTTGTTCAGAGACAGTCACATTATATCCATCAAAACACTCTTCTGTTTCCCCAGGTGCCAAGGAAGAACAGGATTGGGTTTTCTCTGTCCAATCACTGTTATCAGCGGCTGGTCTCAGTGGTGAGGTGCGGTTGGAGTCATTTATTGGTAGATGGCATTCGCCTGAAAGCCCATTGGAGCCATCCTTGAGAGACAAATATGGCAACTTGAATGATAAGGAGCCTGTGCATGCGGCTAAGCGACGAGAATGGAGATCAAACAGGAAGCTTGTGTTCGACTGTGTGAATGCAGCATTGCTGGAAATCACAGGTTACGGGTCATCGGGCAGGGCCCAGATGAGGGTGATGGAGGGTGCATCAGCCACGTTGGTTGACCATGTGTGGGGCCGAATGAAGGAATGGTTTTCCAGTGAGGTGAAATGTTTGGTGGGAGATGATGGGGACAGCAACAGCCTGGTGGTGGATCGGGTGGTGCAGAAAGAAGTGGTTGGTAAGGGGTGGGCTGATCGTATGAAATTGGAAGTAGATAATTTGGGAAGAGTGATAGAGGTGAAGTTGCTAGAAGAGCTTGTGGAAGAGGCGGTGGTGGATTTGAGCGGTAGGCTGTTTTGAGGCGTTCCCCTTGTGTGTTTTTTGCCTCTATTGATTGTAACTTTATTATTTTGTGCATTTGATTTTCCGAGAATGATGGTCGGTCGGTCCTTCCTTCCTACTACCACCACTGCGCTGCCCACCTTATTTGTTTGATTGATGCTGCAGGAATGTTTATTGTATATCACTAATGTTAATCTGATAAGTTGGTTTAATTTTCAAGGTTCCCCCACAAGACAACCTCAGTAATATGTATCTAACCTCCCTGTCAATGGAACGGAGCTATGTGTTCCCCTCGGGCTGCGGCCCTCCCCTCCCCATGTGATCTGCCAGCTGTTTGTACGGGCACAAAGGACGAGCCACAACTACCCAAGCCCTGAGTGGAAAATGGTAAAACTTTTTTTAATTTTACCGTACAGTGGAATTATAAGTCTTTTACTTGCACAATAATTGATCTCATCCTTTTGGTTGGAACCTGTCTGTCTACTCAAATTGTAACTGGGTCCTAATTGTTGATGCTTTGGAATTGTTTTGGAGTGATTATTAATTGGGGCAAGCAACGCTCTCAAATTCCATCCGCATCCTTCTATTTTTGGTTTCTTTGTGTTTTATTCTTGTCGTCGCGTCACTCTCAATTCTCATCTATCATCTTTACGTGTGAAAGTTGAAAGTGAAAAGTGAAAGTGAAAACTCTCAAGCCTGATTCTTCTTCTTTCCTTTCTCCTTTGTTGATAACCAAACCACCCATAAAAATCGTGTCATCACAAAACAAAATTAGGTCAAGACCATTAATGGAGAAAACTCATTGAAAAAACAAAAAAAGATATTTCCCTTGTTGGGACACAGCAAGAACGAGGATTGAATGAGGGAGGCGGTTTTCCACTGCTACATGAAAAGTACACTATGGCTTCTTCTTAAATTGCAAGGGGAGAATTTTTTAACCCACAAAGCAATGCCCTACTTCTCTAAATAGTTTATGGATGTTCATTGTTGAAGCCTAGACTAGCATTTTTTCAGGCACTCGGGCTGGTCTGGTCCATTTCTGCCAGCCAACCAAGATGATAACAGTCCCACCTCGCATTTATTAAGGCAATGGTGATCTGATGGGATTGGAATTTGGATGCTGCTTGACCGTAGGATGAGAATTTAACCCATCACACCCACACCAGTTTTTGTGGTTTGGCCTCATCATTGCTTGTGCTTCTCAAAACTGGAACTCTTCGACCCTAACAATTAGTTGACTTGTGAAAATGTTATGGAGTTGAAAGAGACTACGCCGCTTAATCCTTTGAAGTGTTGAAAATAGCTTCAGAGTCTTGAACGGAAGGGCGGCTGACGCACCTGGGTTTCTTTTGTATCATATTATTTCTAAGTGACTGTGTAACATATCTCAGATGGAACACAAATATTGGATTTATAAGTAAAAATTTTCCTTGGACTCATGACATGATGTTAGACCTCTCTTAAGAGGTATCAACATTGAAATGGGCTCGGACGTTCGTTATATAATTAGATGAGCTAGAAAACAAATTCGTAACAAATGAGATGAGTCCTACTTTATAGTAAGCAAGGGCGAAGGAGAGAGGTCTCAGATTTTAATTTTTTTTTTCATTTGTATGTGTATAAAATTTAATATATATAGTTTTGGCACCCCTAAACAAATCAAATGAATTGATTTGGAGTAATGGTAAAAAATCTAAGTTAAATTTTATAGGTCCTATTCAATCTCTTCTTGATCCAAATTTTGAAATTGTTTTTATTTTTTTTTTCCTTTCCAAACCAAATAAAAACTTTTTAACTTGTACAAATTTTAAATCCCTTTCTCCTCTCCAAGCCAAATCATTTTTTTTTTGAATTCACAGTTAATGTTTCTTTACTTCCCAAATCTTAATTCAATTTTAATTTTAAATTTGCTTTATTAGTAATATTTGAATTTATAAAGATATTGTAATGCAATTACTGTTATGTATTTCTAATAGACAAGGATTAAATAATTGATTCATTTTGAAATTATTTTTTTTCCTTCATCTTTTTTTTTAGCCACCAAATAAGCATACTAAACTTTTTAACTTGTACAAATTCGAAATCCCTTTCTCCTCTCTAAATCAAATAACAATTTTTTTTTTGAATTCACAGGTAATGTTTCTTTACTTCATAAATATCAATTCAATTTTAATTTTTATATATTTTTTATATTAGTAATATTTGAATTTATAAAGATATTGTAGTTCAATTATTATTTTGTATTTTTGATTGACATGAATTTAGTAATTGATGAATTTGAAAGTATGAAAGCACATTTAGCATAACTTACAATGTTTAACGTGAAAATCTAATGTTAATTTTTTTTATTTTATATCTATTTATATTGGTGAATTTGAAAATTTATATTTAAATTGTTAATAAAATTTTATGTTATAATTTAATTTTATTTTAACAATAATTAATTGTTTACTTCGAAACGAATCATTGACTTAATTTATAATCTTATATAATTACTCTTTAATCCTCATTAATACAAAATTCTGGATCCGCAACTAAGGATAAGAGTATTCTTTGAGCTAATAAATATGTATTTTCAGTTAAAAATATGAGTTCTTTATCAAATGATATATATATATATTGAAACGGATAATGTTTTATTTGGTCTTCATTCATTCTCATCTCTTTTTATTTTGTCCCAAGACATTCTTCATCCACATCTTAGTAAGCATATGAGCAGTCTTCGAATAAAAATTGAGACTCCAATTTTATTAGTTCTAATAAACTGGCAAAAAGAAAGATGGGATTTAAGGGTGAAATCATATTGTACCAAAAGAAAGTAAGCACACGACCATGCTAGTGGGAAACAAAACTAGATGGCTAAAAGCAGATGCAAGACAAATCTCGTGTCTGTTATCTCACTCACTAAACTAAAAACAGTACATCAATGCTTACATCGGAGCCAGAGAGTTGAATTCGTGAAAGGGACTCGGATTTTTACATACGAGAAGGCACGCACACAGAGTGAGAGAGAGAGGTCCCCTCATTTTTTCTTGTTTTAGTTTCCATACCCATGTGCTCTGCATGCAAGATACAAATACTAAATCATACGTGACACAACTTTTTATTTTTTACTTCACATATTATCCAATTTTTTTTAATTATTTTAAAAAATTAAATAAATTTTTATTCTTTTATTTATTGTATTCAGTCCAATTCTATTTTAGATTAAATATATTCTTAATTAATCAACTTTTTTAAGATAAAATATCATTTATAAGTTTTTTATTATATAACATGTTTGATATGTCATAAAAAATAATATATTGATCTAACATGATAATATGATAAAATAATATTTTTTTTTATAATATCAACATCATATCAATATCATCTTCACATTATATAGATATAAAATGATAATGACATTTTGGATCAGAAGTACAAAAAACATTTACCATTATGAATGGTCCTTTTTTTTTTTTTTTTAACCATCCCAGAGTAACCATATACATCCTCGAATAGATCAACAAAGGATTAAGTTAAACTAAGATTTTACAACTTAAGAGAATTTCCTATCCTATGAGCAAAATAACTTGCAGAAAGATAGATAAAAGGTTTCACCTTGGACTTGGACTGAAGACAAAGGGGCGGAAATATCCTGTGAGAACTTTCCCAGAGAGTTGATGTGTAATTTCCTACACCAACTGCTCCCAGCCAAAACCAGTGGTTTGGTATATTCTAAAGCTGCAAAATAGATGTTGTGACCTTGGAACTCAAGGAAAGCAACTGCTCAAGGTATAACCAAAAGGACAACAAGGACCACCACATGGACAATACTAACACCCAGAGATATGAGCAAATGTAACATATTTAAAATAATCAACTGCATATTATAGGCTTAGAAACAGTACGTACATCCACTCTGACAAATGATTTTAAACGACCATGAGAATACAATATTAGACCAAACAACAGACTTCTCATTTGTACAAAATGTCAGAACCACCACATTCCATTAGGGTAATCCTTCCATAGATACAAAGCAATATAATGAACATGGGTTTTGAAGACCTATATACATCACAACTTTCTCCACAAAAGCAACGAATAAAAAGCCTAGAGTGCAATGATATGTACTTGATCAGTTTGAAATACAGGATAGATTGCCGCCCATTCTTTATGATCACTGTTCTACTTGGACTTCATACTCCCAGATGTGTTCTGGTTTAGTAAATTATATTTATCAGCACTGTTGTATCTATCACCACTGTTCAGTCCGTACTGCAATACCAAATGCAATAGCATGATTTAGGAAAAGAATAGCTCATATGTTTATGGAAAGATACAAGCGGAAATATAACTCAGCATTAATGAAAAGAATATCTTAGAACTTGTTTTGTTGACACAAATGGGTTTGAACAATAGAAATGCTCAGTGTTCTAGTGCATCAATGTTCTTCTTTACAATCTTTACAATTAAGAGTATCCTAATTCTTGACAAAACCGAGCTATAGATATAAAGGGGATGGGAATCATTGATACTTGTCACAACTGAGCTAAAGACACAGAGCAGCATATTTAAGTATCAATAATAATAAGGCAACAGCTTCTAAGGCAACAAAATGAAAATATTTAGTTTTCAGTCATTTGTGAGTCAGGATCAATCAATCATGTCAGCCTTGTCAGAAGCATTTCTGAAAGAATAATCACATTGACAGTTTATTTCTGACTGAGATTTCAGATTGTGAGGCTGGTCAAATGGCACCAAGTTAGATCATTAATATGTTTCAGATAAGACCCAATTCTTCAATAGATTCGTGCACAACAACTAATCACATAGCATGTAATAAGATCCACTAGACTGAAATCCTACTTCAAGGAACCATTTCCACAAATGCAATTATCCTTCAAGCGAGACTTTGATGACGCATATGATCAGTCACTTGTGAGAGTGGATCTCAATGAGGTCAATGTTTTTGTGATGCTGGGTTAAAAGCGGTGAGTTGGAACATTAATTTGTCATACAATAACCAAAACATTGACACAGCATGGCAGTAATAAGATCCACTGTGCTATAAACCAACTTTAAGGAACCATTTCCACAGGCCCCAGTCACGACTCAATCTAGAATTAGATGCTGCATGGTGGATTTCACATCATATAGAATAAACTAATAAAACAGAGAAAGAGTGAACTAGTCCAATATAACTAGCACGCCAGCCATCATTTTATGCTAAAGATGAGTTATTAGCAATTAGAATGAGGGTACCTTTTCTCTTATTCGTGAGCCCCAGATGTCAGAGTGAGTTCCCTTGCCATCAGTTTTGGCTGAGGTAGATGTGTGGCTAGACTGAGAGTTTAGGAGTGGCTTCCAAGTTCTACCTCTAATATTTTCATAATCATCTTCATTGTCAATGTCTCTTCTCCCGCTAGAAACCATTGCGCGCAAAATTATTGCCACTAGCAAAGATAATGCCTAAAAGAATGCAGGAAATAAGTATATTAGAGTAAAGAAATCAGCAGGCTTACTGAAATTTGACAAAAGCGTATATATGAAAAAAAAAAAGGAAAAAAGAGATCTTATCTTCTATTTCTCAAGTCCCAAGGAGATATGATTTTCATAACTACAAAACTTTATTAACAAATGAGGTTGTGATAATGTTAAGAATGTTTTCTCTTCGATTTTGAACAACCTCCAGATGGATAGTCTGTTGCATGTTGGCATTGGTCATCTAGACCTCCTAAAACCCAGGCAAACTTTTACCTTCTCATAATTCAAGAAGTTGTCACCTAACCATGTATTTTCAGTTCAGAACAGTTTGATTCATCTCAACAGCTGAAGAGATTTTATCTCAAGTGGACCTCTTGCAATTTAAGTTCAAACAGAATTTGATCTCCAAAAATAATAAAGGCTCTCCTCTTTAAACTTATATCCTTCTCCCCTCATAAAATTTACAATTCATCCTGATATGTGTTTCTGGGCAAGATAATTGGCTTTGATCCATCATCAGTTCATCATTTGCATTTCTTTCCTCTATGGAGTATGAACAGCAGATGTCTCCATGTTGTCCCACAATGCAAAACGGTTATGATCAAGGAACACTTGTCTTCAAACAGAGCATCATGTTTTCAAGCCCATAAAAAACTGATTGCCTTGTATTGTGGAGTTGTGATGTTTCTTGAGTCTATTGCAATTAATGTAAGATAGTATAGGAATTCTGAGGACTTGCACATTCATCTGGAGTTTCCAATGGACAGAACTATCAATATCTTATTCTGTGGACTGAGGCTACATCAGTTTGGCTTCAACCAATAAGTGTTTTGGACAATCATTTGCCAAACATCAAAAAAACCTGAACATGCACGTGTGCTTTTCTTTAGTCTTTGGAAGCCATATTATATCACTTTAGCAATTTAGTCTTCATTGACTGGCCCTAGAAAACCATACAATCCCAAATCTCTTTTCCACAAAAATGTTCCCATCTTTCCCTTTAAGCTCTCCAAATATGTCAGATCATTCCAAGTCTCCTTTCCACCAAACTGTTCCTGCAGCCTGATTTTTCCAATTCAGCCTATGTTTGGTCATTAAACCTATATATATCAACTTTAGTTGCTTCAAGAAACCTAGTTCCCCTTTCAACCACAGCTACAAACTCTATATCTTTAATTTGACCCCGTCTACCAACTTGAGTAGACTGGTTCTATTAGCCTGCCCTTCATCCCAAAGAAGTACATAATACACCAGTGAGAATTTCAACAAAAAATGAGCATAGGCCAGCTTAGTTTGCCTCAACCTAACCTATTTACAGGACAGGTCATAAAGTGGTAACTTACATGAAGGATGGGAAGCAGTTACTAAAAAGCCCAAGATTTATAACATCAATCATATACAATGCATTACCTATAATTGTTCATCCTCACCCATAACTTGGCTATCAACTATGTTATTTTCTTATGTCTATTGGAAACACACCATAAATTATGCACTGACCATCTCCCTTGTAATAAACCATCACAAACTATATGCACAGCAAACCTATCTTTTTTACCATGGTTTAAGATGGAGCAATATATTAACAGAGAGAAGAAGCTCTGCAGTTCAGAATTGCCCAAAGAATTCTTCCCCGTTGTCATAATCCAAATCTCTTATAAATGAAATGCAAAAGTCCATGCCGAAAATGGATCCTTATATTTTTAAGGAAAGATCTTTTTTGTTTCATGTCAATTTTAACAAGAAAATATTAAAGAACAAATGAATTATAACGACAAAAATAACAAAGTTGGTATATTGTAAGCTACAATCAAGTTGTGGTTAAGCAAAGGTGGTATCTTCTTATCATCCCATATATCATCAACTGCAACTTTATCACCTCAACAAGGAACAATAGACCTAGGATTTTATTGGGTTGAATAATTAATTTGCCATGCTACTAGTACTATGCAGCAAAAACATTGCCATAATTTTGGAACATGCATAAGTTTAGCTTTCATATAATCTTTCCCACAAATACATGGTAAGATTTGAACCAAAAATGTACTTCAACCCCAGCCCCTACCAGCTCAACTGACATTGTCAATATAGTACCAGGGTAACTAAATTATGATATTAATTTGTTTTCTGAGACATGCGTCAGAGATCTACCCTTCCATACAATCAATCATTGAGCAGAAGCCCAAGGGGCTATGTAACCAAGGCACAGTTCAGTGCTGGCACTAGAAAGTGCAATGGTAAAATACAAAATTGAATTGTTTTTTCCCACATTTGAGATACTCCAAAACTTTTGCAGAAGATCAGTGCATATTCCTGTTATGATGAAATTCATAAATCCTTATGACTATAAATGAACAGATCTTCATCAAATGAAATGTCACAGATCACAAAGTATGTGCTCATTTAGTTACTGCATTTCTTTCTGTGAAACAAAAACAATCAATTAATTTAGTAAGTTATAAAATGCTTGAAATCATGGGCTAAATGATGCAGGAGCATTCCAAAACTTATTTAAATTAGTCGTCTTGATATGTTCTGTTGTTTTACTGTTTTTTACTTAAGTAATCAGTGTTTTTATTTTAGTAAGCGGTCGTTTGATTAGCATGTGATCTTTTAAAGAGTATGAATGGCTAGGGTTAGATTGGTTTTATGTGTATTCTTGGGCTATGATTAAAAGCTGCTGTAACCTGAATATAATAAGCTTTTAGACACATTAGGCAGCCGTATTATTTTGGATTATTTTCTGTCAGAGGTTCTACAACTCTAAACCCTAGTTATCTTGTTTTTACTTTGATTTTACATCAATTTTAGCCTTTGTTTTGGTTTTCTTTTTATTGTTTTTACTTCTGCACTACATCAAAGTGGTATCAAAGCGAAGAGATCCTAAAGCTAAACCAGGGTTTTTGCAGATGAACCATGACTGATTGAGGTACAGGACACGGAAGAGGAAATCAAGCCCAGCAAACAGAATTGGCTGAGATGAACCTATGATTGAGGGTTGTGCAAGCTTTACAGTAACAAGAACCAATGGGAGCGCATATGGAGAATCCAAAATGCAACCACAACCCTTTGGATTTACTCGAAGGTGGTCTTCAGGATGAAACTGGACATAGAGAGGTTAAAACCCTTTTCATAATGCTGGATCACCAAACCTTGCTGTCCTTGTTGAATTGGAAGAGCGGTTGTTACATGCTCTAGACTTGAATGTGTAAAGGTTGGTGACTTCCAAGGGAACAATGCAGTAACTTACAGAGTTCAAAGCAGTTCTGGTACTGGTACTTTTTAGGCTGAATGTGAAGAAGGCAAGAGGAGGAATTACAATCAATATATGATGATTATATGAAGATGAGGAATTACAGCCAGTTTATGATGATTATGAAAGACAATGAGGGAGTTGATGTTTATCCAATTCAAGGAGAGTCAGTAACAATGGAGAAATTTGAATTAAAGAGTAAAGATAGTGGAATTGTTTATGCCTTCGTTTGCAAATTTGTGCAAGATGACTTGAAGGGTGAATTACCAAGCATCCTTATGAAGTTCAACAGTTGTTAGAAGAGTTTGAAGAGCTGATTAATAAGGAATTGCCTGTTCTAACACCAATGAGTAGTGGCCAACATGCTATTGATTTGGTTCTAGGGGTTTCATTATTAAATATGAGGGTTTGTAGAATGCCTCCATAGCAGCAAGCTGAGATGCAAAAACAGGTTGAGGAGTTGCTCACCAAGAATTTGGTACCGGAGAGGAACAGAGCCCACAAGACACCAGACGGGTTCTATGAATGGTTAGTGATGCTATTTGGTCTCTCTAATGCTTTAAATACATTCATTCAAGTTATGACTACGTTACTAAAGCTTTTCTTGAACTTGTTGATGGATGTTTGGTTTATAATATATCCAAGGAAGAACACTTAAGCCACCTTTGGCAAGTTTTAGAAGGTCTTCTTATAGAGAAACTCTTTATAACTTTAACTGCTCTTTCTTGTGCTATGAGGTTGAGTTTTTGAAATCTATAGTCTTGACAAATGGATTGAACCCAGATTCAAAGAAAGTGTGCGCCATGAGAGACTGGACAACACCTAAATCAGTCAAAGAAAGTCAAAGGTTTCATGATTTACCCTTGTTTCATATCATAAGGAATTTCAATTGTTTTTTGAGCCTGATCACTAAATGCTTGAAAAGGGACAGCTTTGAGTGGCCAACTTCTGCACAAAGAGCTATTCAGCAGATAGAGATTTTGATAACAGTGGCAATGATTCTTGTACTACCAGATTTTGTGAAGTTATTTCTTGTGGAGTATGATGCATCACTTAAAGAAATTAGATGTGTTCTTAGTCAAGAAGGAAGGCCAGTCATTAGAAATTGTAGTGAGCAATAAGAACTAAAAATCAATGCTCAAGTGATCCTTATTTCGACTGAAGTATGGTAGAATTGAGTAAACCGGCTAGTGAGTACTTAGATTGTAGAACACAGACTGAAAAGGACTGATCTAGAAATCTATGCTAAACTTTGCAACGAATAAGGAGGGCCTCTTGTCAACCTGAGGAAATTAATGCAGGACATTCTATAACTTATTTAAATTAGTTGTCTTAATATGTTCTTTTATTTTTTACTGTTTTAGTTTGGTAATTAGTGTTTTTATTTTTATCAAGAGGTTATATGATTAGCATGTAATCTTATAATGAGTTTGAATGGTTAGGATTAGATTGGGATTAGGTGTATCCATGGGTTAGGACTAATAGCTGCTATAACCTTAGTATAAATAGTTGTTTAGACACATTAGAAAATCATACTATATTGGAATATTTTTCTGTTAAAGGTTCTACAACCCTAAACCCTAGTTATTTTATTACTATTTCGATTTTACATCAAATTGTGCCTTTGTTCTGGTTTTCTTTCACTGTTTTGGTTTTCTTTTTGTTGTTTCTACTTCTGCACTACATCACTAAACATACCTGAACTATCACGACACTGATGCCAACCCATTTACATAAATCAATGTTGTCCTCAATGAAGGATCGAAGGCTATCAAGTTCTCCAGTTTCATCAAATGGAAGATCCTGTCATAAAACACAGTCTTTAGTAATAAATAATCATATGCACAAGATCAAAGCCATAGCATCTCTTGACAAACACAATGCACCAAGAAAAGGATATACCTTCTCCCAGTGACGATCAATTGCAATAAATGCCACCAAAGCAGCTTCAATCAAAATGAGAACAATTTTGAGAAGAGTATACTGTCAGTTTGATCAAGTTAAGGAAGAACATGTAATAGAATGCATTCCATTGTATTATTGGTAGGGCAGAAACGACTCCAACACTTCAATGCTTGTTATAGAGCTTTATAAATCACCAAGTAATTAGTTTTAGAGAGAGTTAACAGTGAATACATAGAAGATGAAAATCTTAATTTTGTGCTTAAAGTTTTGATCTTATTTTAAGCACTTTGTCTTCTCCTGCTACTGCCACTTCTAGGTAGACAGAGCATAAGTAAAGCTAATGAACTTAAAACCTCAATATAAAGAAAATCATTATCTGAAATTTGCAATTTTTATTAAAAAAAAATCATGCTAGTCTCTGGGTATACATGTTCAGAATAGCTGCGGCAAAATCTCTAAGCCAACTTCATTTGAAAAGAATCTAAGAAGTTCTTTATATCGGATACAAAACACAGGCAGCAGCCATTAACGGATTCAGCTGCTATGCAACCAATGAAAGTAATGCAACATAGCACAATGCCCACTCCCATAAAGGAGTAGATGAACCTGCAACAAAGAAGAAAAGCACCAAATTAACATTTGTCTGAGCATTCCCAATCCCAAACATTCAATCACAGAAGCCAACAAAAGCAAACGTTGTACCACCAATCATATCAAATAAGGAATTGAAAGAGACATAAACCAAGTGGCAAGCAGACACAACCAAGCTTTGAATTGTCATAGAAGTGAAATAGAACATCTAATACTACAATAAAAAAAAAAAAAGGACAACCCTTACTGTTTATATTTGTTCCATAAAAAAAAAAAATAAACCGCCCAAAACAGGGCACTCATCATTCTATATGTTCAGTCTTAAAAGGTAGGACTTCGAAGTACATGATTAAAGATTTAGGGTTATAAACTTCAAAGTGGCCTTATTTTCTATTACTAAAGCTTGTCTTATCAAACCTCTTCTCAAACTTTTAAAGCTTCGTCCTTTTTTTTTTTTAATTATCGCTGTTAGCATTTAATGCAGTGTCTACTTCAAAATCCCTTTAAAAAATTGAATTACAAAAAATTAAAAAAGATTAATATAGAGTAAGTACCAGGGAGCAGGTAGCTTAACGGAGCTCAAGTCAAACCCGACGCTATTATCCAACCCGGATGCCAAACCGACAACGAAATCATCGAAAACCCTAGCTGCTTCAGCTCCGATCTCCGGTCTCGAATTGAAGTGGACCGAAAGAAAAGACTCCGGCGACGGAGCTATAGGCGGCGGATAAATGGGGACGTGATGGTTCCACTGATCCAGCATCCATATCGAATAGAGTATGATCGATACTCCTACGAAAGCTTGGAGAAAATTCAAGAATTTTAGAATAAAAGCAAACGAAACGTGGCAGCAATTGGGCCGCATTCCCTAAGATTTCAATCGATTTCGATTTCTTCTTTCGTTTATGAGTATCGAAAACCCCTAATTTTGGATGATTTTGAAAGAGGGCCGAGATCGAAGCTGCGGTTTTGGATTTGATTATTTTGGCGTTTTGCTTGTAAAAGCTTTCTGTTTTTATCTGCTTTTCGTTTTCTGGTGTTTTATTATTCTAATTGGTACTTTTGCGTGGCGAGACAAGTCCAGATGAAATGGCAGGGAAGTACCCCAAAGATATTTTGTGCAAGTGAATTTCTTTTGTTTTTTTTTTTTTTAGTTGAGAAAATTGCCTCTCTATTAATGTTTCATTCTAATTCATTTTGAATCTATTATAATATACTTTATATATTGCAGTACACAAGAGCCTTACTATTATTTCATTATTAGAGTTTCTATTTACTTAATAACGTGACATGAATTTTATACTAATTTATTTTTATTATATCTAAAAAATAACAAACTTAGACACTTCAATCTCAGAATCTAAACAAATTAAATAGAGAAATTACTTGCTTTCTTCCTTGTTTCGATATCATATTAATTCACTCATCACTTTTGGGTTTTAGGTACTTGCTTGGCTGTTTGAAAGTGAGGTTTGGTTGTTTTAGAGCGAGATTGACAGGTCTATTATTTTGAAGTCTGGTTGTTTTCTATCTTACATTTTGCTCTTTCTTTTTTACATTTTAGATAACATAAATCTTAATTACAGTTTACATTTTGTTGTCATGTTAGGATGTAGTTATTTGAGTCTCATATTTGAGTTTGATATTTGGTTTGTAATAAGGTATTCGATAAAATTTTCTAAAAGAAACAATAAAGCTTCTTCAAGTCATAATGCAACAAAATATGAGTTTTAATTTCAAAACAAATATTGTCAATATGGCCGAACAGCTGTTGCTAGAATATTAAGATATATTTGGTTAGCAAGAAAGAATAAAATGAGAATAAAATAGTCATTTCATATAAATAAAATAACAGATGAGTAGTTATTATTGTTAGAAATTTTGAGAATATGGTGCCCTGAAAAACAAATATATTCTCATGTTTAAATTCATTAAATTTATTTGTAATGAAAGTACATTTTGATAATAAGATGAAGAGTTTGTTTTAGTAAGCATTCATTATCTAGTTATTAAAGTACCAAGATTCTATTGAGATGTTAAAATATATTTGTATGAAGAGTCATACATAGGAGACATGTATTTTAATTGAATCTAAAAATTGTTCACAGCCATATAATAAAGCTGGTCACTTTATTATGTTAAGGTTGTAGTGTCCAGATTACTTCTAACGAAACGAATGTGATTCATTTCAAGAGAATGATGAGTCTCAAATCATCGAAATGGTTGACTTCGAGTAATGACACTATAACATGAACTGGAATCATGTGAGAATCAAATTTAAGTTTTACCGTTACCTAAATCTTGATCTCGCACTTATGCATTTGCTTATAGTAGAACCGAAATCCTGATTGATAGTGGACTCGTGTTTAATCTCCTTATAATCTTTGATTTACCATGAGCATGATCATCATAAAGCGTTGATCTAGACTCCATATTTTGGGATTATAATTGAGATGAACATTTGGGAACATATATCTAGATAATGGAGTTCATAACATTAATATCACTTCTAGTGATTTCAAGAATATTGGTGATTAATCTAGGCCCAATGAATTGATGAATTAGCTACTCATCACATCTGGATACTCAAAAGATTAGATCTAGAGTATTGAATCACTAATTGGATGAAATTTGAGACTAGGAGACAAAATTGACATAAAGGGTAAAACGATAATTTCACCTTTATCATTAGATGGTTATGAAGGTTCACAATATAAGGCTTGCAATTGGACAACTAATAATTAATATCAAATATTGAATTATTTCTTGTAATTATAGTTAATCCAAGAGTGCAACTATGAATCTATGGTGGAGTGATTTCATGGTTAATAAGCTTGAATTATTTTTAATGAGATTAAAAATAATTCTAAGTTTATTGGAGCTTGGAATATCTATGTCCAAATAGATTCCCCACTTAACTTCGTAGAATTCAACTTGTTTAAGTTGGAATGCATGTTTTAATTTGTTTAATTAAATTGTATACAAAATTGGCAGCTTTGACATGTTTGTCTTAATTTAGACAAGAAAACATGTTTGGTCTTAATTTAGACAAGAAAATATGTTTGCCTTAATTTAAGACATGAAAAATATTTTTTGTCTTAATTTAGTCAAGAAAACATATTTGTCTCAATTTATACAAGATAAAATATTTTTTTGTCTTAATTACAGACAAGAGTTGTCTTAAATTAAGATAATTTTAGGAGGATTCTTGCAAAATGAATCTAGACATCCATGTTGATAAAAAGAGACTCCATGTTTGACTATTACTCTTTTATTTATTATTAATTCTTTTTAAATAAAGATGGATAATAATAAAATAAGAGTTATTATTCAATAAGGAGTTTTATTTTATCAAGAACTCTAAATGATAATTAAAGAATTAAATTATTTATTCTTTAATTTTTATTTTGATAATTATGGAGCATGTTTGATGCTTCCATAACTTTGAATGGATGGTCAAGATTGATTCAAAGGTGTTTCATTTTGATTAAACCTTTGAAGCAAGAGTTTTAATAAAAAGAGAAGAGATTGGAAGAAAAGAAAAGAACATACTTTTTCTTAAAAAAAGTTTCAGCCATCTCTTATCTTCTCCTCTTCTAAGCTTTTCCAAAGAAAAGAAAATAAACTTAGTTGCCATCTTGTAGCGTTGCATTCCACACCTTATCCACTCAAGATTCAAGTTGAAAGTATTCTTAAAGAATAAGTGGTAAACTTATTTGGTCAAGAAATCATTCATTGGTGTGGTGTTGTCAGAAAATAAGAATTTCAAAATAAAGGTATGATTTTCTTACTTAATAGATTTTTATTTTAATTTTTTTTATGTGATTATATTACTTGCAATAATAATAATGTGTGTTTCCGCTTGCGTAATTGGATTGCTTGCTTCCATTGTTAAAGAAATTTTTGAAATCCATGCTTTACACAATCACAGTAATCCATTAAGATCCTACTCAAACAATCATGTACTTTAATTCATAAGAATGGAATAAGATAAAAATTATTATAATGAATTATTCTAATATTTGGTTGGCAGAATTAGTTTTAGGAATAGTTAAGGAGTAAGTGATAAATGAAAAAAATATTTTTTATTATAATATTTAATTTTTAAATTAAAATTTTTAATATTTTAATAATTTATTAAAAATATTAATAAATTGTTATTTAAATTTTAATATGATTAATTCTAAAAAAAAGTTTTAATATGATTATTTATTTTAATTTATAGAATATTAATAATATATATTTCATTTAAAATATTGATAATTTATAATTAAAACATTAATATCATTATTTTATTTTATTCTTTATTTTAAAATATTAAAATATTAAAAATTTATAATTATAATTTAATTTTTAAATCTAAAACATTGACTTTTTATAATTTAGTATTAAAACTTAAATCTCTTTATTTTAAATTCATTTTAATTTTTTTTTATTTTATTTTCTTTCTTCTAGTCGACTAACTACATAAGATGTGTTTGGTCAATATAAGGGAGCACTAATATGCACTATATGCCGCTAGATCAGGACAAGGAACACCAAACCGGTACTCCCTATGGCCGAATCTAGTCGTGGAGTGCTAGATTCAGTAGCAAGAAACTAGTAAGGGTGTGGCAGATCGGTGCTTCTCGTAGCCAATTTTGGTGTTTCCATAGTCGGATCTGACCGTGGAGTATTAGATTTGGTGCTTTCATGGTCGGATGCAACGAGAGGTGCTAGATTCGACATTTTTACAACCCGATTTGGTTGGTGAGCATTAGATTGATGCTTTTCATGACCAAATTTGACCGTGAAGATATTTGTATTGCCCGCCATTGCCTCTTGTTATCGTTTCCATAGCCTTATGCTGTCCTCTACAATGGAGCAAATTTAGTGAGAGAAGGAAATCGATAATTGGATTGAGAAAGAAAGAAATTGGGAGAAATGAGTAAATTATAGTTTTATATGGTACGATAAATTTTAAAATTGATGAAGGAGAATTTTGTCTATTGACATTCTCAACTTATTCCTTGCGTTCAAAAATAACCATTACCAAGAGGGGTTGGTAATAGCTATTCCCCATTGTCCCTCAATGGCTATTCCTTCCAACCAAAGAAAATTTTAAGAAAGGATTAAGAATAAGGAGAAATGGCTATTCCATTCCCCCAACCAAATATTCTGTCAGAATATGATATAATTATGCAAAACTCTATTTTATTTGTCAAGAGAGAAAAAATTGATTTTTTAATGGTGGCATATAAACATGGTGGATGACAATGTGCATTCCAATAGCAATGAAGATATTAACATTAAAAGAAATGTGTTGGAGATCAAGAATTTAATGAAAAAATGAAGATTGAAATTGAGGCTGCAATGGAACATTGCAAAACTGAGCATGCAATCAACTTGTTAAAATTAATGGTTGATATATTATTTGTAATAACGTTAATTGTTGTATGTATTTAGTTTGTTTAGTTATTTAATTGGTGAATGAGAAGAAATTTATTTAATTGTTATGTTTATTGTTAATCTTGTTGGTAATGTTGGTGAACGGGGAAGCAATATATTTAGTTGTTGTATTTAGTGTTAATCTTGTTATTAATATTTATTGACTTAATGTTAAACATTTTGTAAGTTTCTTGACTTCCTATTTTTGATATAAAGAGCATATAATTTTAACTAAACAAGGTCTATACATCGGCAAAATAGTCATATATATTGATAATAGTAAATAATGTGCATACATCAAGTCCACTATCTGAACATCAAGATCGCCATATGTGAACAAAATAATATTAAGAACACTATTTGTAGACAATAATAAACTATTGGGACTACTAGCATTGAGTCCAATCTCAAGAAATTGCTAGAATTAATCCTTTTAAATAAAGTACCAAATGAAAAAAAATACATATCTTAATTTACCAACCAAAGTAGCATTTTCAACTATCAACCACAAAACCACTAAAAGTTATCATTTTAACATTTTCATCAAGCAGCGTAGCTACCACCAAAAACACTCGTTTGTGTCCCTAAACCACCATTTGCGAAATTAAAGGAAAAAGATGTAGAGTTCACAGATGTGTCACCAACAGACCTACCAGTAAGAATAAAATTAACAATAATAGATGCTTGCACTCTTGAAGATGAAGCCCATTTCTTTGTAGTAGTAAAAAAACCCCTTTGAAGATTCACCAAAAATAGTAGATCCTCTTGAGGATCCGCTAGTAGTAGTAACAGGTCCTCCTAAAGATCCATTAACAGTAAAAGCAACCTTAATATTTTTCTTCAACTAAAAGTATAAATAAATGCATTATTAATAAAACACATTATTAATATAAAAATTGAGTTTGAAAATGGCCTTTTGATTAGTTCACACAAGAACTCTAGGACAAGTTCTTTTGTTATGGCCAAGCTTGGAGTAAAAAGTGCACCTAGCAATACTACTCTTCCTAGCATTCTAGTCTCTAACTAATGCTTCTTTAAGTTCTCTTCTTTTATTCTTTTTAGGTTTGTTAAGCATACGGCGGAGTAATGGTGGCTTAACTGGATCAACTTGACCTCTAAACCCAGCCATAGTGATATTAGTTATAGGGTGAATTAACTCATTATATACTCACATGAGATTTTTTTTGAAGTAATAGCTATCATAATAAAGTTCAATATCACCCCTCTTGTGAGTAACGCAAGTTGCTACATGCTTACAGGGTAGGCTCAAATTTTGCCAAACCTCAATATTTCATTAATGATGATATTTTCTTGATGTGGAAATTCTCCTTGAGTTGCCATTTTCATAATGAACTGGAGAATTTTCTTTATTGGAAATGCTTACTTGATAATAATCGGAAGTATGCTTAATGATACTTAATGATGCTTAATAAAAATTGAGAATACTTAATGATGCTTGATAATGATAATGTCACAACCCGAACCGGGGAGCCATGATTGGCTAACAAAGGTTCTCATATCAAATATATTCATAACATAATTTAAATTCAAATACATGTAAATTACCCTTTAGCACTTAGTTCAGACATATTTCTAAACATACACAGGCCATGCATTGGTTGAGAAGGCGGGTTTGTCTCATACAACCCTTAACACATTAATAACATAAGGCAACCTAACACCAACACATGTTGAAAGCTAATTTGGAAGCAGAAAACCCATAGTCGGACTCAGCGGAGTGGACATATTGAAATGAAAACCTACTAGATGCCAAAATTAGTTTGTCAAAAAACGACCCTAGCCACACAATGCCCAATGGTCTATTTATCTGCACATGGTACAACAAATGGGTGAGTTATCTAATACTCAATTAAGGGTGCAAATAACTCAAATATATTAGTGTAGATAATCATGCACACACACACACACACACACACACACACATATCGCATTATCACTCATATAAAATGTTCCAACAAACATCTCCAACATTAGAGGCGTATGATTCATTCCTAAAGGTATTCCACAAATTCCTCAAATCACATTTATATTACTATGTCTTCATATATGGCACATATCAAATTAGGATTATCCATGAAACCATTACAAATTTAATCTCTATAAGCACACCATAGTTGCCAATGTGTCATATCAAATTCAAATTTATTTCCACCTACTCAAGGCTATAACATATCACTCATATTTCAAATCATAATTGTAGAGTGGTCTTCCTTAGACATACTCAAATCATGGACAATGACTAATCGACGGATGTCAAATCACGCTCAGGGCTAAATTGCTGATGGTGCATCAAATCGCGTACATGCCAAGGCAACGAGTAGAGGGTCAGATCACGCTTAGAGCCAAAATATCTGACGAAGAGCAAACAATGTTTTATGTTGAAGCAGTTGAAGGAAATCAAAGTCATCGTCCTGATTTTTTTCAACAGATGGCATCATATCACTACAGGTGAGAATCATAAGTGGGGGCTAATACCACTCTACTTACAAGCACAAAACAAAATCATAAGGAATAAGACTCCATTCAACCTCAAATCAAATCAACATATGAAATTCTCATTATCGGACGAGATACAAATCCACAATTAAGGTCATCATGCTTTTGACATCACATATATCCCCCAATCACATCATAAATTACACTTCATGAGCTTTAATCATTAGTAAGCTCAATATAGCTCAAGTGCCCTTAACTCTCCAAGGCATCTAATATTCATAATTCTCCGAAAAATTAATCGTCTTGAGTATGCTACTCCTAGACATTTATCACTTTCACTAGACTTCCTAGTCTAGGCTCAAACATATGCCACTATGTGGCTTGTACTACAGCACACATGCACATCACATATAACATACATAGTTTACTAGCCTAGGCATATTCATCTACGCATACATACACCATTCAAACACCATGGCAGTGCATTAACAATGAGATAAGTATCACATGCTTTTAATTCAATTAATTAAACCCAATCACAATGACGATGGAAGGCACTTTTTCATTACAAAACTCAACTTCTAGCCTTCAACCATTTCCTAGCTCACCAATACTTCAATAGCTTCAATTTCCTCTTAGACAAATCAAAATAATAATTATTTCATAACTTTTGAAATTCTCTAGTTTTTCAAAATAAGCTTTATTCCAGCTATTCATAGTCACAAAACCTAAGGTCCAAATCTTAAGTTAAAAAAGCTAAAATCCTTACCTTTAGATGCTGGGTTATTCAAATCCAAGCTCTAAATTTTTCAGCAAAATTAAAGGGTAAAAATTTCTCTAAAGTTGGAGCAAACGAATTTCAAGGTTATAAATCAATTAAATAAAAAATCAATAAGTGGAAATGCTTAATCTTGCCTTTAGAGTGGTTTTCCAAGCTCCAATCCACTTTAATTGAGCCTAAAAATCAAGTTGGGGCCTTAGGGTTTCAATGGGTAGAGAGAGAAAATGGTTTGGGTTTTGTTTTAAAATGGACGAAATGCTTGAGACTTTTTTTATTTTGGAATTTCACAGGGATGTATTGATACATTTGGGAATGTATTGATACATTTGGGAATGTATTGATACATTTTTGAAATTTCCCTTCAAATCTATCGACAAATGAGGGCCATGTATCGATAGATTTCAAACAGAATGTTCTCTGCCTGAAATCCATCCATAGATTTGGGAATCATTGATACTTTTCCCACTGAATGCCCATTGTTTTAAATCTATCGATACATTTGGACAATGTATCGATAGATGTTCATCCTAATTCAAATTCATCGATGCATTCTTGAATGTATTGATAGAAAATGTCCAGATTGCTTCATATTGTTCTTCCTACCAAGAATGTATTTATACATTGATAAATGTATTGATACATTTTCCCTTGTAAACACATTTTCAGCATTTCCAACTTTTAAAAATCCAAATCTTAACACCCCAAATCATTCCTTGTTAAAGTCACACTTCAAACCAATTATTTTAACTCAAATTTCCCTACATATATTCTCAAATATAAGATCAAACTTAGATCATAACCTCAAACTTTAAGATTCATCACATATTTTTACAAAAATTGCCTAAGTGTCATAATACAAGCTTCATACACTTAACATATCCTGCACATCATCAAAGGTCCTCAAATACAGAATATATTTCAAAATCATTCTCTATACACATAGGCATATTCTTAAATCTTTAAATGTACACATCGAGGATTCAATCAAATTCCTCAATTGGCTTAGTTTATACCACATAGTTCTTATCAAAATTAGAGGTGTTACATTGTCCCCTCCTTATAAAAATTCGTCCCTTGATAACTTTATTATATAAAGTTATTTAATCACATTTTGAATGTTAAAATAGCTAAATCCTTATGTTTTAAGTTGATTTTAGTTAGTTTTTATGTTTTTAGTTAATTAGTTTTAAGCATCTTAACTTAGTTCAATTCAAGTAATTCTAGTTATTTTCATGTTGAAAGTCTTGTTTTAATCCAATACTGATTTAGTCTTTATGTTTGTAGATTTTCAAATGCATAAAGTTAAATGGTGATGAATTATGCAATGAAGAACATAGATTTTCACTAAACATGTTATGATAATTCATACATAACTTGCGATATACAGATTTAATCAACGTGATTCTTAGACCATTGAAAAGCTTAAAGGAAGACCTACAACATTCATGTCTATCATTTCGCCTAGATTAGCTTCAAGGTAGGATAAAATCACATTGCAAAATGGGGTACTATAGCAATTTCGCCCTAAGGTAGCATAAGGAGTAGCGCTACGGCCTTGGAAGACTCAAGGCTACAGCCCCCAAAGGAGCAGCATTGCTTCCATACTAAATCCCAAAAGCTCAATGTTGCGACGGTCATAGAGGAAGGGCGAGGCACTAGTTGGAAGGAACAAAAAAAAAATACTTAAGTCTAGGGTGCCACGACACCCAAGAAAGAAGGCCGCGACACCTTGACGTGTTTTAATAGAACTCAACTATTCAGTATTTCAATTTTTAAGGCTTTTTGGTGTCTATAAATATGTGATTTTTAGCAGTAAAAAGGGAAGGTTTGAGAGAGGAAATAAACGGTAGTTAGAGAGAAAAGAAAAAAATTTTGGCAAAAGAGGAAACGAGAAGGAAGTGAGGAAGATTGAAGATTGAGAGTCAACTGTAGCCTTGTTCTTCATTCTATTTTTTCATTTCTTTCTTATTCTCTTACTGTAGAAATGATTTGTTATCTTGAAACTATGATGTTTGCTGAAGAAATGATGATGACCTAATCTTTTTTTCTAGGCTTATGGGTTATTTCAATATGTATTTTGAATATACAATTTTTCTTTGCTTAGTATTAATGGGTATTGTATGGTTTATTCAAATTTATGTTTAATTCTTTTCATTGCTTGATCACCAGTTGAAATGATTAGGTTGTCTACATGTAACTTGATAGAGGGAGTTTAGACTAAACCATTGATTTGAATAACTTATGTTCAATTCACTTAGAGGTTAAGTGATAGATTTGTATTTAGGATAAACATATACCTAAATACCATAGGTAGCCAAATTAGAATATAAACCCAATGAGCTTTTCTTAACTAATTTGCATAGACATATGGGATTAATTTTTGAAAAGTATGTGTGCAAGAATCTTGATAAAGACTTGTACATAAAATCGGATTCTAGGTTAGCCATTCACTCCATTAAGCTAAGTTTAAAGGAAAAGATTAGATTAAAATGAAATATTGAGAGATACCAAGATCCTAAGTCCTTATAGTAATAGTTTCTTGAGTAAAAATTACATTCATATCTTTGGTTGATTTCAGTAGTAAATTTCACATTAAGTGTTAAAAATCAAGTGCTTGGATAAGACGAATTTTGTTACAAATTTAATACTTAGTGAAAGTTTAGGAGCAAATCTCTATGGGAAACGATGCTTGACTTACCTTTGTATTACTTGAGCAATACGTATACATGAGTGTACAAAATCGACAACATCCCCAAATTTACATTACATACCACAAACTAAACTTATTTTAAACCTCAAAAAAGGGGGATATTTATCTTGCATTTCTTCTTTGAGTTCCCAAGTTGCTTTCTCAACCAAATGGCTTTACCACAATACTTTTACCATAGCAATGTCCTTGGAGTGAAGCTGTTTTACTTTATAATCTAACATGGCTATGGACTACTCCTCATAACTAAGTCTGTCTAGTAATTGGACATCATCATACTGAATCACATGCGAAGGATTGGGAAATCTTTCCTAAGCATGGAGACATGAAAAACCGGACGAACATCGGACAAATTTGGTAGTAACGCCAAGTGATAAGCAATTGCGTCTATGCACTTTAGCACCTTAAAGGGTCTGATGTATCCAACACTCAGTTTTCCCTTCTTGTTGAATCTTCTAACTCCCTAGGTTAGCGAAATTTTTAAAAACACATAGTCGCCAACTTCAAATTCCAAAGGTTTTCGCCTATTATCGACATAGGATTTTTGGCGACTTTGAGCTGTTAACATCCTTTCTCGGATTTTATAGACACTTAGCTCAGCTTCTTGGACCATCTCCGACCCTAAGAGTTTTCATTCCCCAACTTCAAGCCAATTAATAGGTGACCTACATCTTTGCTCGTATAAAGCTTCATAAATGCCATATCAATAATGGCTTGATAATTGTTATTATAAGAAAACTTGGCCAAAGGCAAGTAATGACTCGATGAGACTCCAAAGTCGCGCTCAATTGCCATCAACATATCCTTGAGCATTTGATAGGTGCTCTCAGATTGGCTGTCTGCTTTTGAGTAGAAGGTTGTATTAAAATACAATGTTGTTCGTAGGGCCTTTTGCATTTTCCTCCAAAATTGACGATGAACTGTCGTCCTGTATTGGACACTATTATTACTAGAACACCATGTATCCTTACTATCTCATTAATATAAATATGGGTATACCGAGTTGCTCATACTTAGTCTTAACCAGCAAAAAGTGATTTGACTTAGTTAGTTGATCAATTATCACCCAGATGGCATCATAATGTGATACCCCATACCCTGTATAGTAGTCAACATAACTGTATCGATAAGACAAAGGGCAAATTGATGTGGATTTAAGTGTCAAAGAGCGGTGGTGGGTGAAACAAATATTATAGAGTAAATATTCTACACGCTAGGAAATAACAATTAGATAGTAATATTTTTATTGAGGATGAATTAGCAAGATAAAAAGTGATTCAGAAGTGAATCAGGGCATAATAAGACATTTTGGGTTCCAAGGAGATAAGTGGAAAATCTTGAAATAAAATAATATTTTATTAATAAAATAATTTCAAAATATTAAGATTTTATTTGATGTTGAAATTAGTCATGAAGGAAGAGTATATGGTCAATCTACATGGGGGAGAAGAAGAATGAGGGAATTTCTAAGAAAAATGACGTTAGTGGGGCTCGCGTGTCTTTATTAAATAAAATTAGTGCGGGTAAGTATATATTTAAATATTATAGTGATACTGCGTTGAAGTGCAAACTTTATATTTTATTCGCACACATGTAAAGGAAGAAAAATAGAAGAAAATTGGAATTAAAAGATTGTTGGGAAGACTAAATTAAAAAAAAGAGAAACTTGATGTAAAACCCGACCCTATAAACACATGTCATGACATACATGCACTGAGTAGCATGTTATTACGTTAGGAAAGCTCCTAAGAATAGACGAAACCCGGTATTGTACCTAACGATACACTTGAATTGATTTAACCTCGAACTAGTTCAAATAGGAATCGTATGATGAAATTTAATATTTTACAGTCCAAGAATGACTAAAAATGATTGTTCGGAGTTCGAGGGTTCATTTGGGAAAAAATTGAAAATTTTGATGTTCAGGGGTAAAATCATCATTTTGCCACCTAAGATAATAATTTGATCATGGAGTGAAG
Source organism: Theobroma cacao (assembly GCF_000208745.1). NCBI lineage: Eukaryota > Viridiplantae > Streptophyta > Magnoliopsida > Malvales > Malvaceae > Theobroma > Theobroma cacao. The sequence goes on along the minus strand of NC_030850.1, from coordinate 25,132,995 downwards.
TTTTTGACCAAGATTAACTATTTGGAGTATAATTTAATGATAGGAAGTGAAAAATTTCAATTTCAGCAATTTTCGAAACATAGGGGTAAAATGGTAAATTTGTCGCCCAGGGGTAAAAGCCATAATTTTCACCACCCAAAACTTGTCAAAATCATAGGATTTATTTATTTTTGGTATGAATAACTATGATATGTTAAGTGGTGAAAAATTGAAGTTTAAAGAATGAAATTTAAAAAACGGGCCAATGGAAAAGTGACACATGACACTTTTTAATTGTTTAATATTATTTAAAGGAAAATCAGCCCATTTAAACCCCACATCAGGTGATGGCCGGCCATAAGGAGAAAAGAAGAGAGAAAATAGAGAGGAAAGGAAGAAAAGAGAAAAACCAAAGGAAAAGCAGAAAATTCAAAAGGGAATTCGCATTTTTCGATCGTTTACGCGTCTAACGGTTAGATTTTTTGACTTTAGCTTGATTTCTACCTTTCCTATGCATTTGTTTCCATTTAGCATGCTTGAGGAGAGAGATCAAAAAGTGANTGGCTGAATTTCAAGGGGGAGGATTTTGAATTTTTTAGGTTTTGATTCTTAGTTAAATTTGTAGTTTTAGTTAGTTAAATGTGTATAGAAATCAAATTGGGCAAGAAAGCATGAAATTCTCACAATACCCACCCTTGGCCGAATATTCAATGATGTACAATGATGATGAACTGATTTTTATTCTAAGAGAAATGGAAAGAAAATGATGAAAAATGGTTAAATGTGATAGAAAAACAAAGTGAAAAATTAATCGAGTTAATGTCACATTTTTGGCCGAATTTTCCAAGGAGGAAAGTGAGCTGATTTTGATGATTTTAGAAGGTTATTAGCTGATATTTAATGGTTAGAAATGTTGGAGAGAAAATGAGACAATTTAGAGCTAAAATGGAGTGTGTTAGCAATTTATCGCGTAAAGTGCCAAAAATAGGTTAATATCGCGTTTAAGCCGTTTTAGGCTATTGCATTTCATACCATGCATTACTATAGGATTTAAGTCAATTATATAGTGATTTAGCATCAATGTGGTGAATTGTGTAATTTTTACAATGTGTCTAGGAAGAGAGCCTTCTGGTAAAGTTAAGGAAGTCGTACCCGACGAACAGTGATCGGGGCACCTAGACAGCATTTAATTTGTACAAACTGTGAGTAAACTTATTGTTATTGTGAATTATCTAGAGTTTATTTTTAAATACTTTTTATGTATTTTGTGAAACGAAAATGAGATTAAAATGGGATTTTTGATGTTTTAGAAATAAATGTGACAAATAAATATATTGTGTTGATTATCTGAAATAAGTAAGTTTTGATTATGAAATTGAGTAATTGGAGGCTGCCAATTGTCTTGAAAAATATATTTTCCTATGAATGGCTTATGATATATGAGTATATGTGGCTATATTTTAAAATTGCATTGAGAATTTATGTAAGCTGTCTTTTATTATGCAGGCTGGGTAAATAAATAAAAACCACGTTATACTATCAAAATTGTATTAAAGTTGGTGGGTTTAGTCACTGCAGTGACGGGTTTCCATGGATTGCCTATTAGAGGGGCACGATAAACCCGGTTATATAGTTACTCTGGTAGTAGAGGCGAGGAGGGTAACTCTTGGGGTAGTGTTAGAGTTCACTTCACGTCGAACCCCCATGTGAATGTGTAACTCGGCCAACGCCAAGGAACGGCTTGTTTTCAAAACCAACATGTGTTTAATATGTAAATATCTTAACAACCTTGGCGGACTCGGTTAGATACCTCGGCAAAGGTATCCCCTAGGACTAGTTTTTGGCTTGAGCCTTGTTTTTTAATAAAAGTCATAAGCCTTAACAATTGTTTTGGTAAATTACAAATATTTTATGGTTTAAGAAATAAATTGAAAACCTTATGAAATGGTTTGTGATTGTTGTTTAAACTAGCCTCTATTTTACTCGCTTTTAGATATTTATAATAATGTCTGTTTACTCATTGGGATTGTAAAATCTCACCCACCTCATTTCCAAATATTTCAGGCCTGCGGTAGCTTGTAGTTACCCGATTTTGTCGAGGATTCTAGTTGACCCCTCTATCTCACAGATAGTAGGTTACTATCACCAACACTTGGTGTATTTATGGGCCACTTGTCATTGTAATTATTATTGTATGTATGAATTTATTTTACTTCCACATTACAAAAGATTACTTACACGTGTTTCTATAAATATTGTTTTATATAAAAATGCTATATTTTTGTCTTTTGATTTACTTGAGCCGAAAACAACTAAAAATTATTTAAAACTGATATATAAGCCTTGCGGGATTTCGATTGGTATTTCGGGCAATGAGTATCAATCGGGACGTCGCGACCGTTGTCATGGTCCCGAGGGAGGTTTCGGGTAATGACAATTCAATTGGTATCAGAGCTTTCGGTTTAAAAGCTTATGGTTTTGAAAAAAGTTTTTGATTTTTAAAGTTCTTGGATTTAAAGTTATTTTAAATTAATTTACAATGTCAATGTGGCCCAGTTAAGATTAGTTAGTTACATGTAGTTGCATATAGAGTTTTAAGTCGTCTAAACCAATTCCGTTCTTTTTGTAGATCATTACGCCTCCTCGACGTGAGCTACCACCTATCACTAGATCTACCGGTAGGGGAAGAGGTCACCCCAGACAGAGTCGATCGAATTTCATAGAAGAGGAGTTGATTGCATCTTCTTTTAGAGCAGTTCCTACTACTGAGTCTACTAACATCCCTGTACCTCCTCCACCACCTGTTACTACTCTTGGTGTACCTGTCATGTCACCCGAGGCAGCTCAGGCATTAGTGACTTTTCTCGTTACTTTTACGGGCCAAGCTCAAGCTATCCAATTTCACCCATTGCTTCCTTTGTAACAGCCCCAGTACCACCACCTCTTATTCCACCCCAAACATCGGAAAACTCCATTTCTAAGAAATTGAAGGAAGCTAGACAGTTAGGTTGCGTCTCGTTTACTGGTGAGTTAGATGCAACCGCAGCTAGGGATTGGGTTATTCAGGTATCGGAGACACTAGCAGATATGGGATTAGATGATGAGATGAAATTGAAGGTGGCTACACGTTTATTTGAGAAGAGAGTCCGTACCTGGTGGAGTTCAGTAAAGTCTCGTTCTCCTATACCGCTGACTTGGATAAATTTTTTTCGAGAGTTATATGGCCAGTAATACACTTATTTCCATCAGAAAGAGAAAAAGAGAGAATTTCTGAGCTTGAAACAAGGGAACATGACCATTGAGGAGTATGAGACTCATTTTAACGAGCTAATGTCTTATGTACCTGAGTTGGTGAGATTGGAGCAAGACCAGGTAAATTACTTTAAGGAGAGACTCCGTAATGAGATATGGAAGCGTATGATAGTGACTGGCAATGAGTCGTATAAGGAAGTTGTGCAAATGGCCTTACGAGCTGAGAAGCTCGCCACGAGAATAGACAGATCCGAGCTGAGTTCGCAAAGAGAAGGAATCCGCCTACGTTCCCGGGTCAGTCTTCAAAGAGAGGCAGAGATTCGACATCTACTGCAGGAAGTACTACCTCAGCGTCTGTGGCATCCACTAGACCTCCATCTCAGTAGTCACAACCGAGATCTTCTAGATTTGATCGGCCAGTGATGAGTAATCAGAGGGGGACTTCAGGAGGATTGGATAGATGCTGTAATTGCGAAGGATTTCATGTTGGGTCATGTAGAAAGCTTGTAAGATATTTTCAATGCGACCAACAAGGGCATATCTAGAGAGATTGTCCTCAGTTGAAACGGGGTACAGTAGCTACTTCTACTCCTCCTACTCATTCTAGTATACCTCGGAGAGACACTTTTGGATCACAGTCCAGACAGGGCCCAATTATACTGTCAGGCATGGGGAGTAATACCCCAAAGCAGCCATCTTCCAAACCACAGCCCCAGATTTCGACCAGGGTTTTTGCAGTGACTGAGAATGAAGCCCAAGTTCGACCTAGCACAGTGACAGGTACTATGATTGTGTTTGATAGAGATGCACATGTTTTGATAGATTCGGGCTCCGATAGATCATACGTGAGCATATCATTTGCATCATTCTCAGATAGGAACTTGTCACCATTAGAGGAAGAGATTATAGTGCATACTCCTCTGGGCGAGTGGTTAGTAAGAAATACGTATTATAGAGACTGTGGTATTAAAGTTGGGAAAGAAAAATTTATCGGTGATTTAATTCCTTTGGAGATTCGGGACTTTGATTTGATCTTGGATATGGATTGGTTGTCCACTCATCGAGAAAAAGTGGATTGTTTTAAGAAAGAAGTGATTCTCTAAAGTTCAGAGGGAGCAGAAGTTGTATTTACGGGGGAGCATCGAGTATTACTGTTTTGTGTAATCTCGGCCTTCAAAGCTTTGAAATTGGTGCGAGAGGGATATTTGGCATACTTGGCTCACATGATTGATCTATCGAGGGAGGAGCCTAAGTTAGAGAATGTCCCCATAGTAAGTGAGTTCCCTGATGTATTTCCTGGTGAATTACGGGAACTTCCTCCTGATCGTGAGTTCGAATTCACCATTGACTTACTTCAGAGTACTGCCCTTATCTCTATTCCTCCATATAGAATTGCTCTAGCAGAGTTGAAGGAGTTGAAAGTACAATTGCAAGAGTTAGTGGACAAGGGTTTTATAAGTGGACAAGGGTTTTATACGCCCTAGTACATCTCCGTGGAGAGCACCGATTTTATTTGTGAAAAAGAAAGACAGTACACTTCGATTATGTATAGATTACCCACAGCTTAACAAAATGACCATTAAGAACAAGTATCCGTTGCCGAGGATTGATGATCTTTTCGATCAATTACAAGGAGCTACAGTGTTTTCTAAGGTTGATCTGAGGTCTGGGTATCATCAGTTGAGGATTAAAGAACAGGATGTACCTAAGACAGCATTCAGGACTCGGTATGGTCATTATGAGTTCTTGGTCATGCTTTTCGGGTTAACTAACGCACCGACAGCTTTTATGGATCTCATGAATAGGGTGTTTCACCCTTACTTGGACAAGTTTGTTATTGTGTTCATTGATGACATCCTGGTTTACTTGAGAGATAATGATGAGCACGTTACCCACTTGTGTATAGTATTACAGACTTTGCGGGAAAGACAATTGTATGCAAAGTTTTCGAAGTGTGAGTTTTGGTTACAAGAAGTGGTATTCTTGGGACACGTAGTATCGGGAGCTGGAATATATGTTGATCCTAAGAAGATAGAGGCAATTTTGCAATGGGAGCAACCTAAGACAGTGACGGAGATTCGTAGTTTCCTCGAATTAGTCGGTTATTATCGGAGGTTTGTTCAGGGGTTTTCCTTAATAGCAGCTCATTTGACCCGTCTAACTCGTAAGGGAGTTAAGTTTTAGTGGGACGATGTGTGTGAAAGTTGATTTTAGGAGCTAAAGAACCGGTTAACCTCCCTTCCCATTTTAACACTTCCTATTAATGGAAAAGAATTTATGGTGTACAATGATGCATCTAAGTTGGGGTTAGGGTGTGTGTTGATGCAGGATGAAAAAGTTGTGGCTTATGCTTCTAGACAGCTAAAGAGGCATGAAGCAAATTACACTACCCATGATTTAGAGTTAACAGCAATGGTGTTTGCTTTAAAAATCTGGAGGCATTACTTGTATGGTGAGCATTGTTGGGTATTTACGGATCACAAGAGTTTAAAATATTTGCTCACTCAGAAGGAGCTTAATTTGAGGCAAAGGCGATGGTTGGAGTTGATAAAAGATTATGACTTGGTGATAGACTATCATCCAGGAAAGGCAAACGTTATAGTTGATGCCATAAGTTGTAAGTCTTCATCGTCTTTAGCCGCACTTCAGAGTTGTTATTTTCTAGCATTATTAGAGATGAAATCCCTTGGGGTCTAGTTGAGAAATGGTGAGGATGGATCCTTATTGGCAAGCTTCATTGTGCGACCTTCGTTACTCAATCAGATCAAGGACATTCAGAGGTCTAATGATGAGTTAAGAAAAGAAATTCAAAAATTGACAGATGGGGGAGTCAGTGAGTTCAGATTCAGAGAGGATAACGTCTTGGTGTTTAGGGAACGAGTTTGTGTTCCTGAGGGAAACTAGTTGAGACAGGCAATCATGGAAGAAGCCCATTCATCTGCCTATGCATTACATCCTGGAAGCACCAAGATGTATAGGTCTATCAGGAAAAATTATTGGTGGCCAGGTATGAAGTCAGACGTAGCAGAATTCGTAGCAAAGTGCCTCGTATGTCAGCAGGTTAAGGCAGAGCATCAGAAGCCAACTGATATACTTCAGTCTGTACTTGTTCCCGAGTGAAAATGGGAGCATGTAACTATGGATTTTGTTTTGGGATTGCAGCGGACATAGAAGGGAAAAGATGCGATCTAGGTGATCGTAGATCGGTTGACCAAGTCTGCTCATTTTTTAACTGTCCATAGTACATACTCTATTGAAAAGCTAGCTCAGCTCTATATAGATGAGATTGTGAGGCTACATGGAGTTTTTGTTTCTATAGTGTCAGACCGAGATCCTCGATTCACTTCTCTATTCTGGCCGAAATTTCAAGAAGCTTTCAGAACCAAATTAAAATTTAGCACTGCTTTTCACCCAAGATGGATGGTTAGTCAGAGAGGACTATCCAGACTATGGAAGATATGTTGAGGGTTTGTGTCATGGATTTTCTGGGGAGTTAGGATAGACACTTGCCGTTAGTAGAATTTGCTTACAACAACAGCTTTCAGTCTAGCATTGGTATGGCACCGTACGAAGCTTTATATGGAAGGAAATGTCGTACTCCACTTTGTTGGGATGAAGTGGGTGAAAGAAAGTTAGTTAGTGTGGAATTGATTGATCTAACTAATGACAAGATCAAGGTTATACGAGAGAGGCTAAAGGTAGCCCAAGATAGGCAGAAGAGCTATGTAGATAAACGGAGAAAAGATTTGGAGTTTGAGATCGATGATAGAGTTTTTCTT
>NC_030850.1:25116434-25125142 GCF_000208745.1 Theobroma cacao | reverse complement strand
CCATAATTTTCACCACCCAAAACTTGTCAAAATCATAGGATTTACTTATTTTTGGTATGAATAACTATGGTATGTTAAGTGGTGAAAAATTGAAGTTTAAAGAATGAAATTTAAAAAACGGGCCAATGAAAAAGTGACACATAGCACTTTTTAATTGTTTAATATTATTTAAAGGAAAATCAGCCCATTTAAACCCCACATCAGGTGATGGCCGGCCATAAGGAGAAAAGAAGAGAGAAAATAGAGAGGAAAGGAAGAAAAGAGAAAAACCAAAGGAAAAGCAGAAAATTCAAAAGGGAATTCGCATTTTTCGATCGTTTACGCGTCTAACGGTTAGATTTTTTGACTTTAGCTTGATTTCTACCTTTCCTATGCATTTGTTTCCATTTAGCATGCTTGAGGAGAGAGATCAAAAAGTGATACCAAGGGCTGGCCGAATTTCAAGGGGGAGGATTTTGAATTTTTTAGGTTTTGATTCTTAGTTAAATTTGTAGTTTTAGTTAGTTAAATATGTATAGAAATCAAATTGGGCAAGAAAGCATGAAATTCTCACAATACCCACCCTTGGCCGAATATTCAATGATGTACAATGATGATGAACTGATTTTTATTCTAAGAGAAATGAAAAGAGAATGATGAAAAATGGTTAAATGTGATAGAAAAACAAAGTGGAAAATTAATCGAGTTAATGTCCCATTTTTGGCCGAATTTTCCAAGGAGGAAAGTGAGCTGATTTTGATGATTTTAGAAGGTTATTAGCTGATATTTAATGGTTAGAAATGTTGGAGAGAAAATGAGACAATTTAGAGCTAAAATGGAGCGCGTTAGCAATTTATCGCGTAAAGTGCCAAAAATAGGTTAATATCGCGTTTAAGCCGTTTTAGGCTATTGCATTTCATACCATGCATTACTATAGGATTTAAGTCAATTATATAGTGATTTAGCATTAATGTGGTGAATTGTGTAATTTTTGCAATGTGTCTAGGAGGAGAGCCTTCCGGTAAAGGCAAGGAAGTCGTACCTAACGAACAGTGATCGAGGCACCTAGAGAGCATTTAATTTGTACAAACTGTGAGTAAACTTATTATTATTGTAAATTATCTAGATTTTATTTTTAAATACTTTTTATGTATTTTGTGAAATGAAAATGAGATTAAAATGAGATTTTTGATGTTTTAGAAATAAATGTGACAAATAAATATATTGTGTTGATTATCTGAAATAAGTAAGTTTTGATTATGAAATTGAGTAATTGGAGGCTGCCAATTATCTTGAAAAATATATTTTCCTATGAATGACTTATGATATATGAGTATATGTGGCTATATTTTATAATTACATTGAGAATTTATGTAAGCTGTCTTTTAATATGCAGGCTGGGTAAATAAATAAAAGCCACGTTATACTGTCGAAATTTTATGAAAGTTGGTGGGTTTAGTCACTGCAGTGATGGGTTTTCGTGAACTGCCTATTAGAGGGGCACGGTAAACCCGGTTATATAGTTACTCCGGTAGTAGAGGCGAGGATGGTAACTCCCGGGGTAGTGTTGAGTTCACTTCACGTCGAACCCCCACTAAATGTGTAACTCGACCAACGCCAAGGAACGACTTGTTTTCAAAATTAACATGTGTTTAACATGTAAATATCTTAATAACCTTGGCGGACTCGGTTAGATGCCTCGGCTAAGGTATCCCCGAGGAGTAGTTTTTGGCTTGAGCCCTGTTTTTTAATAAAAGTCATAAGCCTTAACAATTGTTTTGGTAAATTACAAATATTTTATGGTTTAAGAAATAAATTGAAAACCTTATGAAATGGTTTGTGATTGTTGTTTAAACTAGCCTCCATTTTACTCACCTTTAGATATTTATCATAATGTTTGTTTACTCATTAGAATTGCAAAATCTCACCCACCTCCTTTCCAAATATTTCAGGCCTGTGGTAGCTTGTAGATATCCGATTTTGTCGAGGATTCCAGTTGACTGCTTTATCTCACAGACAGTAGGTTACTATCACCAACACTTGGTGTATTTATGGGCCATTTGTCATTGGAGTTATTATTTTATATTATAACTGTGTAAATTATTGTATGTATGAATTTATTTTACTTCCACATTACAAAATATTACTTACACGTGTTTCTATAAATATTATTTTATATAAAAATGCTATATTTTTGTCTTTTGATTTACTTGAGCTGGAAATGACTGAAAATTGTTTGAAACTGATATATAAGCCTTGCAGGGTTCCAATTGGTATTCCGGGTAATGAGTATCAATCGGGACGTCGCGACAGTTGTCATGGGCCCGAGGGAGGTTTCGGGTCGTGACACTTGAAGGGAAAAACGGTAATTTTTCCATGAGCTTGGTCTCAAAGCTTCCAAAGGAAGCTTTGACTCTTTTCTTCCTTATCCATGGCTGATCCTTATCTTCTCCAAAAGGCATTTTCTTCTCCATCTTCTTCCTCCCACGCCAATTTCCTTTCTTCACCATAAAAATCAAGTTTTTTTTTCTTCTCATTTCTCTTTTTTTTTCTTACTTCTCCATTCTCCTACCCCTTTATTCACCCAACCCACAACTCTCAACCTCATTTTTCATCCCAACTAAACCTTAGGAGAAAGAAAGGAATAAAGAAGAAAGGAAAGAAAGAAAGGAAAAAGGGAGAGAAAAGCTCGAAGGAGGCTCAGCCCTAGAGGAGAAAAGAGAAAACCGAGAGGTTTTCCTCCCCACCCACACACCATTGTTGAGGTTTGAAAAGATTTTGGTGGTTTGCCTTGTGGATTTCAAGGTAAGGAAGGTAAAAATTGATGTTTTGTTTGAAAGCATGTAGTTTGAACCAATTATTATGTGAGGTTTTGTTTGTGGTAGCAAGGATCAATAAAGATCCAAGGAACCCGAGGCATGCATGTGGAAGAATCTTGGAATGCGTGGTGATTTTGAGCTAGATTAAGTGGTGGGTAAACGTTCTAACCTCTAAATCACAAGTAAAAAGGAAAAATGAGATATGTATTGATTGTTTGTGCTTGTGGTAGCATGTAAAAGTAACTTGTGGTGCATGTGGACTTAGAAAATGCATGATGGAAGTAAATTTATAGTTGCTGCCATGTGCTAGGTTATTGGTGTGGAAATGATGGTTGAACTTGATAAATATCCTGAGAAAAGATTAATATATGTGCTAAAGTCATAAATAAGTTGTCGGTATTTATAATTTAAAGAATTACGCAAGCCAAGGATAAATGCAACTTTGGTAAAAATGTGTCAAGATATACATTAGTTGAATAAGGATTCACGATTGAGTGAAAAAGAGAAGCAGAAATGATATACACTAAAGATATTGAATTTGGATTGTTGCTAAAAAGTGCAAAAGTAAAGATAGTGTACTGTGGTGGCGTGCTAGAGGAAATAACGAACGACGTGTAAATAGATATAGCTAGATACCCCTTCGAACTAATAGCGATGTAGTATCCCACCATCGTAAGGTGAGTGAACTTGCATTTAAAAGGTTTTGAACAAGTGCATATGTGTTGAATGAAATGCTAGAATATACTTGGTTGACTATTTTCAAATTTATGCACGGGAACAAGCTTTTCACAAGTGATACTTCTACGTTTTTAAACATATAATGTGATGAATTACGTATTTGAAATATTATGTTGAATTGCCAATTGAATTGTGGCATGTGACGTATTGTTATGCAAAGATTCTTGTTACATGTTGTTATGTGTGCCATGCATAGAAATGTAATGTTGAATGATAATTATAACTGTGCGTGTACGGTGTGGGAGTGCACATGACGGTGCCGGTAGTGTGCGATGTGAGAGCACACGCCGATGATATATGCCATGTGCGGTGTGGGAGAGCACATAATGATATATGCCATGTGCGGTGTGGAAGAGCACATGATAATGATATATGCAATATGCGGTGTGGGAGTGCACATGAGCTGAGTTGAGGTTGGTAAGTGTATGTACGGAGCCGTGATGACTAGTGTGGGGATGACCTTGGTGTATGTTTGAATTATCTATATGTTTATATATACATAATGTATACGTGAATTTTTACACGCATGTGCACCTGTCCTGTAGAGTAGAGATTTTTGGAAAATGTACTGTGATTGAATTGTATATTGAAAGTTGATATTCTTAAATGTTTTCAAAATGAGTTGAAAAGCAACATGGCATCGAGTTTTGTTTATGATATACAAATTGCATGGTTTCAATACAAGTGTATCATGTTTTCTAAAAAATCTTTTGTATCGTTTGCTTGTTCCCTTCCTATGTTCACTCACTGAGTTTATACTCATTCTGTTCAACTTCATGTTTTAGTCTTCAGGATCGAAGGTAATTGGATCCTAGGTCGAGGTGCTCGCTCCTATTCATCTGTCAGTAGGTTCACTATGACTCTCAATGATAGCACCCACACCCAGAGTCACTCCGTTGGTTGTCAAGGGTTGGTTGTATGTTTATATGTGATGGTTTAATATAAATTGTTAGATTTGTTGTGAACTTTGTATGTACTTGATTTTCACGATTTAAATTTAAAGAGATTGTTATTAGAAATCACGAGTCTTAGATCCTAAAGAAAAAGAAGTGATAGATGGACTACTGATGGGTTTACATAGAGAAGCTTGCTTGGGCCTAGTGGGCTATGCCTATTGGGCCCATGCACCGATCATGGCCTGGGTTTTGGGCTATGACACATAACCACCCTCAACTCTACGTAAACTTGTCATAAAGTCCATTGCTACATGTTCCCACTTATACTCAAGTATCGGTAATGGTTGTAGCTATCCTGAAGGTCTCTGATGTTCAACTTTCACTTGTTGACAAACCAAACACTTAGAAACATATTCAGCCACGTCTTTCTTTAATATTGACCACTAGCAGACAGACTTTAAATCATGATACATTTTGGTGGCTCCTGGTGTATCGCATAGGCTGCAACATGAGCCTCTTCCAATATCTCATTTCTTAAACCATTTAAATTCGATACGTAAATTCGTGGTCTATATCAAAGAAAACCATCAGTGCCGTAAACAAAGTTTCGAGCTTTATCTTAGCTCAAGTCTCTAAAGATTTTCACCAAATGCTCATCCTAATCCTAAACACCTTTAATCTGATCTAAAATCATTGGTTAGACCCTTAAATGTGCCAATAAGGTGTTTGAATTATTAATCTCAAGATGAACTCCCATATTGCCTAAATCATATAAACTTTGTACTAATAATTGTCTCTCCATCGTCACATGTGCCAAACTCTTCATCGATTTCTGACTTAAAGCATCTGTCGCAACATTCACTTTGCTGGGATGGTAAAGTATGGTGCAGTTGTAATCTTTTAATAATTCTAACCACCTACGCCATTTCAAATTTAAATATCTCTGCTGAAATATATACTTCAAACTCTTGTGGTTGGTATATATTTCGCATGTCCCACCATAAAGATAATGGCACCATATTTTCAAAGCGAATACAATTGCTGCCATCTCTAAGTTGTGCATAGGATAGTTTTGTTCATGTCTCTTGGATATATCGCTTTTTCAAATTCTTAATTGGTGATACTCAGAGCGTAAGTCAATTTTAGAGAAGTGCATGGCATCTTGCAATTAATCAAATAGATCATCTATTCTTAGGAGTGGGTATTTATTCTTTATGGTGACCTTATTGAGTTACCAGTATTCAATACACAACTGAAAACTACCATTTTTCTTTTTCACAATTAACACCAGAGTTCCCCAAGGTGAAACACTTGGCCCAAAAAAGCCCTTGTTCAACAAATCCTTAAATTGCTCTTTAAGTTCTCTTAGTTCGGTTGGGTACCATATGATACAGAGGTATAGAATTGGCTTCGTATTTGAAATCAAATCAATACAAAATTCAATTTCCTGCTTAGGAGGCAACCCAAGTAATTCATCTAGAATTTCATCTGAATAATCACCCACTACCGATACATAATCCACTATCCCTTCGTTCATCGAAATGTCTCCCATCATCACTAGATGTCCTTGGCCTCCGTACCTTAACACACGTTTAGCAGTTATAATGGACATGACTTCTGCAAATATTGGACTGCCATGCCTATACATCACAAATAAAGGTTCCCCTAAAAACTTAAACTTCACAAGCGTATAGTGGCAATCCACTCTAGAAAAGAAAGATGCTAACCCGTCCATACCTAAGATTACATCGAAATCCAATGTTAACAGCAGCACCAGATCTACCATAGTGTCTTTGTCCTTGATATGGACCACACAGGACTTATACTCAGCCATAAACACCTTTTCTAGAAGGATAGTCATAATCAAAGGTTTCTCCATATTACAACAAAATCTATCTAACTTCAGCACAAAATGTGGTGACATAAAGGAATGTGTTGATCCGAAATCAAATAAAACTAATGCTTCAGTACCACAAATAAGAAGTGTACTTATGACTACTTGTCACAGCCTAAAACCCAAGCCATGATTGGCGTATGGGCCTAATGGGCACAGCCCGCTAAGCCCAAGCAAGCCTCTTTATGAAAATCTTGTTCATCATTTCATTACGTCACCATTCCTAAACCACAAATCTTGATTCTCAACTATGCGTATTTTAGTAACATACATGGCAACTAAATATTTATATTTGTATTAACCCAAAATATTGTCATTCATTCATTGCCATATCATAATGACGTCATCAATCCAAATATACATCTATTATTTGTAACCTAAATCTTAATGATTTACATCGAGTATATATATATATATATATACAAATGACTTCTGACCACCAGCGAAGTGACCTTGGGTGAGGGTACGGCTACTAAATGCCAAAATACCTACCAAAGGGTTAATGCATGTGAACACCTCAATTTAGGTCCCAACTGCCTCTAAGTCTGAAAACATGAAGTTTAAAAAAGTGAGTATAAACTCAGTGAGTGAACATAAGAAGGGAACAAGCAAATGATAAGGAAAATTTTAGAAAACATGATGCATTTATAGTAAAAACAATGAAATTTAGTTTAAATTCTTATTAAAACCCCTCATTTCAAACTTTGAGCATTTAATCCTTTAGTGTTGAAGGATCCATGATCAACCATGAAGTTGGAAAGGGTGAGAACTGCAGTAGAATCCAAGCAAGACGAGCATAACAACATAATAGAGGGTTTCTCGCTGCAGTGAAATTTGAACAAAGAAATTTTTTTGAACCTCCCGAGAGTTTCTAGCTGCAGCGAAATTCTGAGCACAAATTAAGTGAACCACCCGAAACTTTCTCGCTGCAGCGAAAATCAGGGCTGATGAAATTAAAAGGGGGGTTTTGCTGCATTGAAAATCTGTTCTGTTGCAACGAAAATCAATTTGGAATTAGTTAACAATTTCCAACACTTGACAATCAATACAATCACATCTTATTTCCTTATCTTTTCTATAGCACATATAAATAGTTTTATAACATGTATGATCATCTCTATAGCATATATTTATAAGCATGCATATACCCACTGATCATCAGCTCATGTGAACTCCTACACTGCACATAGTTGGAATCATCCTGTGCACTCCCACACTGCACAACAAACATATATACAACCCCTGATCATTAGCTTATGTGCACTCCCACACTGCACATAGTTGGAATCACACCACGTCATCACTAGCATGTGCCCTCCCACACCGCACACACTCGGTTATAATTACCACACAATATTACTGTCAAGCCCGGCTCTATAGTATGTTTATTATGCCATTCCTACATAAGAATGCATATTTGCTTACTTGGGTACCTAAGAAATTGTTAAAGGACGACAATGTACCAAATGGTACAATTAAGTTGAATTAAGTCTCGAACTAGTCCAAATAGAGATTTTAAGATGAAATTGAGAATTTTAAAACCCCAGAATGACTTAAAATGGTGATTTGGAGTTCGAGGATCGATTTGGAGTCAAATTGGAATTTTCATGACTTAGGGGCAAAATGGTCATTTTGCTATTTGAGGTTAAGATGTGAGTGTTGGATGAAATTTTTGACTAAGATTGATCATTTGGAGTATAATTTGGGTTTGAGAAGTGAAAAATTTTAATTTCGACATTTTTTCGAGCATAAGGGCAAAATAGTCATTTTGCCACCCCAGGGGCAAAATTGTAATTTTACACCACCCAACACTTGTCTAGCACATGGATTTTACCCAATATTATCATGGATAATTGAAGAAATTTAAGTAGTGGAGAGGGATTGCTTAATGGGTAAGTATGACACATGGACCAATGGAATGGTGACATGTGTCAAATTTTCATCCATTTATTATTTGGCTTATAAATCAGCACAAAATCAGCCCATTTCTCTTCATATGGCAGGCCAAAGCAAGAACAAAGGAAGAAAAGAAAGAACAAGAACCCTAGGGTGAAAATTCAAGAGAAAATTGGTGGATTTTAGGTAATCAAACAATCAAAGGTAAAATTTCTTGATTTTGACTTGTGATATACCTTTCCCATACATTCTTTTGCATTTTCCATAGTTGAATCACATGATTTCATGATGGGTATCTTGCTGGCTGAACACTTAGAGAGAGATTTTGATGCTTGATTTGGTTAGATTTCAATGTATTTTAGTGTTTTTAGTTGATTGGTGATGTGTAGCATGAAAATCAAGCAAGAAAAATTAATGTTCTTCCATCACTCATCATTGGACGAATTCTCCATGTGGAATATTGAGGATGATTTTGATTTTATTTCA
>NC_030850.1:25111695-25114602 GCF_000208745.1 Theobroma cacao | reverse complement strand
AAATGGAGCGCGTTAGCAATTTATCGGGTAAAGTGCAAAAAATAGGTTAATACCGCGTTTAAGCCGTTTTAGGCTATTGCATTTCATACCATGCATTAATATAGGATTTAAGTCAATTACATAGTGATTTAGCATCAATGTGGTGAATTGTGTAATTTTTACAATGTGTCTAGGAGGAGAGCCTTCCGGTAAGACAAGGAAGTCGTATCCGACGAATAGTGATCGGGGCACCTAGAAAGCATTTAATTTGTACAAACTATGAGTAAACCTATTATTATTGTAAATTATCTAGAGTTTATTTTTAAATGCTCTTTATGTATTTTATGAAACGAAAATGAGATTAAAATAGGACTTTTGATGTTTTAGAAATAAATGTGACAAATAAATATATTGTGTTGATTATTTGAAATAAGAAACTTTTGATCATGAAATTGAGTAATTGGAGGCTGCCAATTGTCTTGAAAAATATATTTTCCTATGAATGGCTTATGATATATGAGTATATGTGGCTATATTTTATAATTGCATTGGGAATTTATGTAAGCTATCTTTTACTATGCAGGCTGGATAAATAAATAAAAGCCATGTTATACTGTCAAAATTTTATTAAAATTGGTGGGTTTAGTCACTGTAGTGACGGATTTTCATGGACTGCCTATTAGAGGGGTATGGTAAACCCGGTTGCATAGTTACTCCGGTTGTAGAGGCGAGGAGGGTAACTCCTGGGGTAGTGTTAGAGCTCACTTCACGTCGAATCCCCACGTGAATGTATAACTCGGCCAACGCCAAGGAACGACTTGTTTTCAAAACTAACATGTGTTTAACATGTAAATATCTTAACAACCTTGGCGGACTCGGTTAGATGCCTTGGCCAAGGTATCCCCGAGGACTAGTTTTTGGCTTGAGCCCTGTTTCTAATAAAAGTCATAAAAGCCTTAACAACTGTTTTGGTAAATTACAAATATTTTATGGTTTAAGAAATAAATTGAAAACCTTATGAAATGATTTGTGATTTGTTGTTTAAACTTTCCTCCATTTTACTCGCCTTTAGATATTTATGATAATGTCTGTTTACTCATTGGGATTGCAAAATCTCACCCACCTCCTTTCCAAATATTTCAGGCCTGTGGTAGCTTGTAGATACTCGATTTTGTCAAGGATTCCAGTTGACCCGTCTATCTCACAGATAGTAGATTACTATCACCAACACTTGGTGTATTTATGGGCCACTTGTCATTGTAATTATTTATGTACATTATAACTTTGTAAATTATTGTATGTATGAATTTATTTTACTTCCACGTTACAAAAGATTACTTACACGTATTTCTATAAATATTGTTTTATATAAAAATGTTATATTTTAATCAATATTTTGAATAGCAATATTTGTCTATAAATCCTTTAAAAAAAATAAAATAATTTTTGTCTTTTGATTTACTTGAGCTGAAAACGATTGGTAATTGTTTAAAACGGAATGTTTAACAACGATTGCTCAAAGGAAAGGCAAGAAACTGATACGTAAGCCTTGTGAGGTTCCGATTGGCATTCCGGGTAATGAGTGTCAATCGAGACGTCGTGGCAGTTGTCATGGGCCCAAGGGAGGTTCCGGGTCGTGACAGTTGGATTTGGTAAATATGCTGAAAAAGTATGAGCAGTTGATTTGCCTTGAGAGGCTGTAAAATGAAATAATTGCCATGTCATGCTGTTGAATTTTATTGAATTGGTGGGTTATAATTGGTCGCTGCAGTGGACGGGTTCGTGGATCAGCCTATTAGAGGGGCACAGTAACCTTATTATATTCATACCCTAGTATGAGAGGCGTGGTTGGATAACTCCTGAGGTTAACACTTTAGAGTTCACTTCACGCCAAACCACCACGTGAGGGTGAACTCAGCCAACGCCAAGGAATGGCTATGTTTTCAAAATAAAAACATGATTTATGCGTACATGACTTTTTAACAGCCTTGGTGGACTCAGTTGGGATAGCCCTTGGTCAAGGTATCCCTAATAACTGAGTATAAGAATGATTTTGGCACAAGCCAAAGCTTTTAAGAAATTCATAAGCCATGTTGATTACTCGATTTATATGAATTGATTTTATTTGGTTGAAATGAGTTGAAAGGTGATGAATTACAGTATGTTAAACTATTTTATTTGTCTCAATTTACTCAGCTTTAGATATTTTAGATGGTATTTGTTTACTCACTGGGATTATATAATCTCACCACCCTCATTTCCACCCATTTCAGGCTCAGGATAGTTGGTAAATAGCTCATTTCGTTGAGGGCTACAGTTGGATTTGCATCCTCAAAAACTGTAGGTTTACCGTTTTTGATACTTTTGGTCGTTCGTGGGCCCACGTGTCACTATAAATTAAATTTTATACTTTGGTTATCTGTATTACAGTATGTATGAATTTATTTACCTTTTACGCTACAAAAATTATTTACCGGTAACTCTATAAATATTGTTTTATAAGAAAATAGAATACTTTATTGAATATTTTTATTATATTAAAATGCTATAATTTCATTTCAATGAATGTTTTAGACGTTTAAACTTATCTTTGATTATGAATTATGTGTTTTATACTTGCATACCACATTTTTAGCTGGTTTCAAAGTTTTTGAGGAAAAATTACCAAAATGCCTCTGTGAGAAAAAAATTATTTTTCTATTGATTTGATTTGGAAATAGTTTATAATCTTTCAAAACATGATACTTAACAACTGTTGCTCACTGGGGAGGTGCGAAAACTGATATTAAAGCCTTGCGGGGTTTCGGTTGGCATTTTGGGTAGTGAATGTTTATCAGAACATCACGGCGGTTGTCACAAACTCGAGGAGAGTACCGGGTCGTGACAATTACTTATCAATACATATCATATATCTATATATATATATAT
>NC_030850.1:25074659-25111480 GCF_000208745.1 Theobroma cacao | reverse complement strand
TTTCCTCAAGGGCTTGTTCCCATGCATATTTTAGAGAAAAGATCAATCAAATATTTCAAGTGATTCAATCAAGCTTGTATGCACTTATCCCTAAAACATTTTAATGCAAGTTCACTCACTGTTTTGTTGATGCTTTAATCGACTCTAACTGCGTCTAATGCTTCGGATGGAGATGTGGGGCCTCGTTGGAACTTCTCACACATAATAGCATCACACTAACCCAAATTGGCGTTAATAAAATTCTAAAAGCACTCATAATCTAATTATTAACCATCATCAACAACTTAAAAATCAACTCTAATTCATTACTCAACTTGGTGGATTTTGTAATTTGAATTCCTTTCCAAGAGTTTTCAAGTTATTATGGAATATCTCTCTCTTTCTCTCTCTAAAATGTCTAGCTAGTGAGAGAGAGTATTAAGGAAAGACTTTTGAGGGTTCTTGAGGTGTAGAAGTAAAAGAGTGTGAAAAACCTTATAACTAGGTGTATAAAAGCATGAGAAATGGAGTTAATTTTGGGAAAGTTATAAAGGTTTCAAGGAAGGCTTCTATGGAAGGTGAAAAACGTGAAATGGAGAGAAAGGATGGGAAGAAGAAGAAGAAGAAGCTGCTGAAAATTAGATTTTTATGCTTAAAATTGATTAAAGTTCCATTTATTTACTAAAATGCCATTCAATAGTTGACTTTGCCTCCTTTCCTTCCCTTGGTTCAACTTTTTGCTCCTTTGATACTAAGACAAAGTCCACAATAGTCTAGAAGTACTCGAGTTCAAGAAAGCTTAAAAATTTAAACTCGATATGCAAAATGACCATTTTACCCCTACTATGAAAATTGTCATTATTTCTATTTTCTTTATTTATTTCATTATTATATACATCATTCATTTATTTCTTAAGCCTATTTAGACCTTAATAATGTTAGAAAAACCTACTTCTAAAAGCTCACTTAAAAAATGACAAAACTACCCCTAATCCACGTCATCGTGTCTACCTCCGCTACACGTCTATGAAAGTCGAGGTTTCACACCATTACATTTGAAGTTTGAGCATTTTGTGGTGTTAGAGCAAACCCCTTCGCTTAATATCCACCTTCATTACCCGGTTGTGCCAGTTTACCTCGATATGATAAGGCCATACCCTTGCCTTTTTCACCTTTGACTTGCCAACGAGTGGTGTCATTCTACGCTGAGTAGTGGCAACTGGTCATGCATATTCATGGTCAACTTTTGACGATTGTCTTTGTCTTAGGAAATCTCTCATTAAATGTCTAAATTGGCCACACCTAAAACATAACCCAACTATTCTGTGGCAAGATCCACCATGTGCTTTCCCATAATAATTACATAAAACACTCCTCTACTTGGAGTCTAGATTAGATGCTTTGTTAGACTGTTCTCGTCTAGAAGGTGGGCTGAACGAATCATTATTTTTTGGTGGGCTTGGTTTAGGAGTAGTTTCCTCATGGATTTGATGGCATATAGATACTGAGCTTCTAGTTGGATTAGAATTTCTTTAGCCTTGTTGACCTTATGTCCGAATTTTTCGACCCTTATTTCTTTCTATTCTTTCTGTCTTAATCAATCTAGTCGTATCTACCACTGTCTCGAAAGAGGAAAATCTTTAGGTGGTAAGGACTCTAAATAGCAGCTCAATTAGTCCCCTAACAAACCTCTTAATCTTTTTTTCCTCAATCAGGACCAAGTCAGTAGCATAACAGGATAATTGGGTGAATCAAGCATCGTACTTTGTCACTGTCATATCTAAGGTTTAAATCAATGTCTTAAACTCATGTGCCTTTGTGTCTTTCATGCTTTAAGTTAAGAAGCTATTTAGAAAAGCTTGGATAAATTCATCCCAAGTCATTGAGGCTGAACCAGATAGTTTACTTCCCTTGAGGGATGCAAACCATATCTAGGCAACATCTTTCAGTCTAATGTTGGTCTCATTGGAGTGCTAGAGGGGGTGAATGGCACTAAAAATTTTTTGTTTAGCCCTTTAGAGCTTGAAAAGCGCTTTATCAACTAGATGAAAGGAAGGACTAGAACTTGTTAAAATTACAAAACACCAAGTAAGGAATGGTAAATAAAAGTGGATAATGTAAAAGTATTTATAGTGATTCGATCCTTTTGACTTACATCCACTACCTTGACCTCCCAATCTAGGATTTTCAACTCAACTTCACTAAACTAGTTGAATTAACAACTTCCACCAAGCTTTTACAAGGTGACTTTTAACCTAATCTTTATTCCCTTACAACAAGCTTGAGAGTGCTTCCCACACTCTAATTTCTCAAGATAAAAATGAAAAAGTAGTACAACTAGGTATCTTTACAAGTTTGGATAGATTACAATCAAGCTTAAACACTTTTTCTGGATAAAGAATGAAGAACAAGCATTTTTTGGTGAAAGATATTTGGCTTTCTGCTCAAAATAACTCTTTTTTTCTTCTAATCTACTTTCATTGATCGTTGGATCTTCCTTTTATACTTGAGGAGTTAGATTTTTCTATTGGAGATAGTGTTGGTCCTGTTAATATGTGCTAGGGGGTGAATAGCACAATTTGGTTCTTGACAAGATGTGGAACTAATTTTCAAAACTTAAGAAAGTAAAAACAGAGTATAAGGTGCACAACAATTTAGAGTGGTTCGGTCCAAGACCTACATCCACTACCTTGATTATCCAACCAAGGATTTTCCCAACGATTCACTAAGAATCCGATGAAATTCACAAACTTTCACCAAGCTTTTACAATGGCTTTTCGCAGGCTCAGCCAAAACCTTTACACTAGTTTTTCATGGGCTCAACTAAAACCTAAAGTGGTTTTCCAAGGCTCAACCACAACCTATAACATTCAAGCTTTCCCAAGCTTGAGCAACCCCTTAGAGTGACTCCTTCACTCTAAGTATACAAGAAGAGAAGTTAAAGAAAGTACTTATGATCACAAGTTGATCTGATTGATACAAGATTAAGTGCTAAATACAATGACAAATACTAGACGTTTAAGTGCAGACAAATACAGTGAAGCTTTTCTGGTTTTTCTTCTTTGTAAAGCTCAAATCTCATTCAAGGCTTTAAAAAACTTGTTTTTCATTGTTGGAAGACTTTTTTATACTTGGAGATGCAACTCTGATGGCAATTTGGTAGTTTATATCCGTTGAAAACAGTTGAGGATGAGTTCTAGCCATTAATCTATCTTGTAGTGCTTTAGTTCAAATTGCAGACAAAGAGTTCTTAGTCGACTAACTTGGTTGACTAAGTTGATTCTGTTTCTGGTTTGCAGATTCTGACAGAGGGCACTTAGTCGACTGACTTGGTTGACTACGTTGGTTCTGTTTCTCAAACTCTTCAGCTTGTCATTGCTCCAATTTGAATTTTTGGTCAACCATTGTTCTTCCTTGTTTAACCAATAAGCTTCCTCCTTGTTATTCAGTTACATCCTGTTGATTTTATCCCTTTTTTTTCTTTCAAAAATACTCTTTGAAGATTTAAGAAATTAAATTCATATATTAATTTCTTGCACACTTAAATAAAGGAATTAGACACAAATAAATGGGAATGTTTTATTATCATCAAAAACTAATGGAGCCAACAACCTCCCCATTTTTGATGATGACAAAACACTCCTTGATTAACAGCATAGTGTCATTTTAAATTCTTTTTAGTTTTCTGCAGGAATTGAGGATTCTTCTTCTAAGTAAAAGCTCCCCCTTAGTGTGTGCATATTTTGCTTATTTTATTTAAGCCAGTTTTATTCTCATCATATAGAAAATGATATTGTATATTTAGAGAATATATATATGCAGCAATATAGAGTGATTTGCATCTAGAATTTTTCAACTGCGAGTTTTGATAGATTTTTATCTATGTTCCAACAGCTATCAACAGTCAATTGATTTCAGATTGTGTCTACATCATCCACATGTCAATTGATATGCTACATACTTCATCTATAAATTATTCTCATCAGACATTATATACGCATCATCTATTCAGCATATAAATCCATATCAGCATATTAGCAGCAGATTTTGTTTATGACAGTCAAAATATCAAAACATCAGCAAACTTTAGTTTACAGCAGTTAAATATCATAAACATATCAGCATTCATGTTTCACATACATCCACATAAATAACAAAATTAGAGCTGAGTGTTTAAGTGACACCAAGGCACAAATAACAGTTGAATAAAAAGTATTTCGAAAATGCCCCTAGACTAGTTTTGCTTCCTATCTCCTATTTTTCTAATTTCATGCTCCCCTGGTTCTGCTTTCTTTCCTTTCCTAGGTTCTTGGTTCCTCTACCCTAATACTTTTTATTTTTTAAACATTATTTTCTAGTTTTTACTTCCCTGGTACCATACTACTCCCCCCTTTTATCAACATCAAAGGAGGGAGATTCTACTCATTGGATGAAGCAGAGGGTGAGGATTCACTTCCATGGAAAGGGTTAAGAGGAAACGGAAAGGGTTATCGGAGAGGACATGACTTTTTAGGAGAGGATTTTGGAGAAAATTTGTCTGAAACATGAACTAGACTGTGAGGAGAAGAGGCTAAAATTGGTTTGGACTTCTCTGGTAATCTGGAAGACTTTTTTCTTTTGAGAAAGGTTGTCTTGGTTGCCATAGTCTTCTTTCCTTTGGTTGGTTGTTTTGCCTTAGTTGGTGGTGTTGTGGTGGCTTCTGGTTTCCCTGTTTTTGCCTTTAGTTTGGGAGTTGAAATAGGTTTCTTTCCTTTTCTTACATTTGCACCATCTTTCTGAGTTGCTGTCTTGACAGTGTCTTTTTCAGCTTGTTCCTCTATGACCATTTGATGAAAAATGTCCATAATGGAAACTTCCTCTGAATTTAGAGAAGAGGCTTGATGTTTCTCAGTTTCTACACCAACTACTTCAATCCCTTGTTTTAAGTCATTTTTGCTTTGAGGTTCAAGGGAGGGTGATTTGGCTGGCTGTTCAACTCCTTGTGGGGAGTCCTCAGTTTGCAGAACAGGACTGACAGACTTGTAGGTAGAGCCTTTAGCTTGAGTGCAAGAACTTGCAGACTTCTATGCTAGCTCTACTGAACCTTCAGCACCTTGCTGTGCAGGTGTAGTGATGGATGTGGCAGAACTGTCTGCAGCCACAGGTTCAGACGCCATGATTTCTTTCTCGTTCAGCTTATTTTCCAACTCAGTGATTTTATTTTCCATCTTCTGTAGCTTCACTCTTTGGTTAATCAGCTTACCATCAATCCTCATAAGCACATTAAAAATCATCTCATTCGAAAATTTGGAAGGAGCTTCTTCAAGTTGAGCAGGCAAACTGTGATATTTTCTTGGGCCAGTTTTAGAGGTTTTAATGAACTTCTCTCCATCGAGCACATACCTTATCTTAACTAAGCTGCCATAATAAATGGCTTGGTCTCTGGTTTTCTCCAGGTCCATATCATACCTTTTAGCCCATATCCCTTTCTTCTATACAGGGGATGCAATCACATTCCCATATGGCAGATTTACCTTATCAAGTCTGCAGGCACTTCTCATTTTCTCAATCATAAATCTCCCCAGATTTAGAGACACTCCATCAAAAGCATGCTCCATCAGCCAGAGATCCTGGAGGCTGATGTAGCTAAGACTTCCACTCCTCCCTTGAATATTTGCTGTAATGAAATAATGCAGTATTCTAATCTGTGGATTGATTATTAGACTTGAATTACTTTTAGAGGAGTATTTTTCTTTCCTTCCAGTGATGATCTCCCATAGTGAGGACATATCATATTTTTTTGGAAGTTCAAATTCACCTACTTCACTAATTTCAATAGGTTCCTTAAATCTCCAGCAGCCAGAACAAACTCTTTTCCATTCAAATAGACATTCAAGCCATTTTCTACATAGTCATCATAATCTATTAATTCCTTTTCTTTCAGAGCAATGCTAGAGTAAAATTCTTTAACCAGACTTGGACTATATGACCTATTCTTAAAGGTGTTGTAACCTTTAAGTTTCAGCTCATCAAAGTACTCAGATAGACTGGTCTGGATTTTTATATTTTCCTTAAAACTCTTCTAATCAATAAACTTTCCGTAAAAGATTGGTGCATTTTCTATATTATTGAATCTATATTTATGCAGCTTATTTCTAAATTTCGAAGAAGAAGAGGAATTGATACCTTTCTGGAGTAAGGGAACTGTATCTTTCTTCTTGTGTATTCTCTGCTTGTTTTCTCTTAGTTTCTCAACAATTTCCTTCACTGAGGCAGGCACAATTTTCTGTTTCTTCTTCTGACTTTCTGTTCCAGTTTCTTCCTCCATTGGCCTTTTTTCTTTCTTCTTCTCGGATACATCTTTACTCTGAGATGTTCTAGCCATTTTGGTTCTAGAAATTTCTAAAGATCTGAGTAGGTTTTAGAGGCAACTAAGAAGATTTAGGTTTTTGTTTTTAGAGCAACAGGTTGCAGAGGAGAGGGAAGAATAGATTGGCAATAGTTATTACTCAGAAAACTTCTCATCTTCCTTTAAGAACCGCCCTCATTTTATTTCTTTATATTTTCAAATCTCCTTCTAAAATTTTGATTATTTACCTTTGGCAACTTTGCTCTATTCCTCTTTTCACCCGGTAAATCAAATTTTTACCATAATTTACTCCTATTTTATTAAACTCACTGAGTCTTATTATTTAAAGATGTTAGGCCACTCTTAATTGACTAAGAATTCCTTAGTTGACTGAATGCATTATGTTTTCAATGTGAGAGTCAAAGATTTTCTTATAATTCCTTCACATTAACCATCCCCAAATTTCTTCTAATCTTACAAAATCTATCTTCACTCAGTGGTTTGGTAAAAATGTCTGCTAATTGATGTAGAGTATTCACAAAATCTATTTTAATGTCATTTTTCACTACATGGTCTCTAATAAAATGGTGTCTAATTTCAATGTGCTTTGTCCTAGAATGTTGTACTGGAGTTTTTGATATGTTGATTACACTTGTATTATCATAGTATATCGATACATTATGCATAGTTATTCCATAGTCTTTTAATTGCTGCTTGATCCAAAGGATTTGTGCACAGCAGCTACCTAATGATACATATTCAACCTCTGCTGTAGATAATGCTACTGAGTTTTGCTTCTTGTTGGACCAAAACACAAGCATCCTTTCTAGAAATTAGCATGTTCCACTAGTGCTTTTCCTATCAGTTCTGCTCCCAACAAAGTCAGCATCTGAATATCCAACTAAGCTAAGAGTTGAGTTTCTAGAGTACCATATTCCTAGTTCTTGAGTGTCTATGAGGTATCTAAAAATTCTCTTAACAACTGTTAGGTGTGATTCTTTAGGCTTTAACTAAAATCTAGCACACAAGCACACAGAAAACTAAATGTCTGGTCTACTTGCTGTTAAGAAAAGAAGAGAGCCGATCATACCTCTATAAAGCTTTTGATCTACATCTTTACCTTTTTCATCTAAATCGAGTTTGGTGGATGTACTCATTGGTGTGGAAATTGATTTCAACTTTAGCATATTGAACTTCTTGAGTATTTCATGAGTATATCTTTCTTGGTTGATGAAAATTCCTTCTTCACTTTGTTTGATTTGAAGACCAAGAAAGTACTTCAACTCTCTCATCATGCTCATTTCAAATTCACCTTGCATTTCTTTTACAAGTTCTTGCATAAAGCTTCATTAGTTGCACCAAATACAATATCGTCCACATATATTTGCACAACAATTAAATCATTTAGATATCTTTTTATGAACAATGTAGTATCGATGCTACCTCTATCATGTCCTTTCTCAACTAGAAATTTTGAAAGCCTCTCATACCAAGCTCTAGGAGCTTGTTTCAATCCATACAATGCTTTGTGAAGCTTAAAGACATGATCAGATTTTTCAAAATCTTCAAAACCAGGTGGTTGTTCTACAAAAACTTTTTCTTGAATTAATCCATTTAAGAATGCAGTTTTTACATCCATTTGGTACAACTTAAAATTCATGAAGCATGCAAAGGCTAGCAACAACCTTATGGCTTCAATCCTAGCTACGAGAGCAAAGGTTTCATCATAATCTATTCCTTCTTCTTGGTTGTAACCTTTTGCTACCAACCTAGCTTTGTTTCTAACTACATTTCCTTGCTCATCTACTTTATTTTTGAATACCCATTTAGTACCAACAATAGGATGATTGAGGGTCTAGGTACCAATGACCATACATGATTCCTAGTGAATTGATCAAGTTCTTTTTGCTTGGCCATTATCCAACTTTCCTCCTTTTTCGCTTCTTCAAAGTTTTTAGGTTCAATTTGAGATATAAAAGCTGAAAACTCTCAAGTTTCTCTAGTTTCTTTCCTAGTTCTAGCTCTTTGTGAAATTTCACTTATTATTTGGTCTTGTGGTTGATCTCTTACAAATCTCCAACTCCTTGGTAGATTATCATGTTGATTTTCTGCTATTTGCAGATTTCCTAGAAATGGAGTTTCATTTTCTCTTCTAGATGAGCTTTCTTCATTATTTTTATTGTTCTTTAAGCTCATTTCCTACATTTGTTTTTCTAGGATTTCTATATCATCATCATCATCATGAACTTCTTTTTGTAATGCATTTGACTCATCAAAAACTACATGGACTGATTCTTCAACGGTAAGGGTTCTTTTGTTAAAAGCTCTATAGGCCTTTGAGTTTAATGCATATCCTAAAAATATTACTTCATCACTCTTTGCATCAAACTTCCCTAGGGGCTATTTTCCATTATTTAATACAAAACATTTACAGCCAAAACTCCTAAGGTGAGAAATATTTAGTTTCCTACCTTTGTAAGTTCATATGGAGTCTTTGAAATCAATGGTCTTATTAAGACTCTATTAAGGATATAAGTTGCTGTATTTACTACCTCAGCCAAAGATATTTAGGTAGGTTGTTCTCACATAACATGGTCCTAGCCATTTCTTTTAATGTTCTAGTTTTCCTCTCTACAACTCCATTTTGCTGGGGTGTTCTTGGTGTAGAAAAATTGTGATCCAACCCCTTTTCATTGTAAAATTTTTCAAACTCATCATTTTCAAATTCTCCTCCATGGTCACTCTTTATGCTAACTATGGCTAGTCCTTTTTCATTTTCTACTTTCTTACAATAACTTAAGAATGCTTGTAAAGCATCATTCTTATGACAAAGGAAGTATACCTAAGTATATCTAGAATAGTCATCAACTATTACAAAGCCATAAGATTTACCTCCTAAGCTAGTTGTGCTTATTGGACCAAATAGATCAATGTGCAACAATTCGAGAGGTCTCGATGTTGATACTATTTTCTTAGTCTTAAAGGATGTTCTAACTTGTTTTCCTAGTTGGCAAGCATCACATATCCTATCTTTTTCAAATTTCAATTTCGACAGTTCACCAATAAGGTTTTTCTTTATTAACATAGACATAGTATGCATGCTCACATGTCCTAATCTCCTATGCCATAACCAGCTATCATTCTCAGCATTTGCAGCAAAACACACTTCACTGTTCACATCAAGGTCTTCAAGAAAGATTACATACATGTTCTTCAACCTTTTTCCTATAAATGAGATTTTATTTGTACTCATATCAATCACTCACACTTAGTTGAATCAAAACATACTTTAAATCCTTTATCACATAATTGACTAATACTTAGTAGATTATGCTTTAAGCCTTTAACTAGCAACACATGGCTAATTTGAGTTTGGAAACTCTTACCAACCGTACCTATACCATGTATTATGCCTTTTGAATCATCTCCAAAGGATACGGTTCCTCTCTTTCTCTTATCCAACTGAGCAAACAGCATTTCATGTCCTGTCATGTGCTGTGAACAACCATTATTCAAGTACCAAGGCTATTGTTTCTTGAGTTGAGCTCTTGAACATGTCTCTTTTAAGTCCAGCTCAACCTACAAAATAGACTTTTAGTTTTTCTTTATAGGTACCCATACTTTGATAGGTCCTTGAGTGTTAGTTGCAGCAAAGGATCCCTTAGAAACCTAAATTTTCTTAACTTTCTGTACTTTTCTTTTCTTAAAATAGTCATATGACAAATGACCATGTTTACCACAATTATAACATCTAGGTAATGCTTTAGCTGAATATTTATTGTGGTATGCTTCTCTTTTTGAAGATTCATTTTTTAAACATTTAAGAGCTGTGGTTTCATCAAGAGTTATTTGCAAGGCTTTAGACTTGTTTTCCAACTCTTGTTTTAAAAACTCAAAGTCTGTTTTTGAGTGTCCTAACTCAGCTTGCAAAATAATTCTTTGCTCAAAAACATAGGTGAACTCTTGTTTGATTTGTTTCAAATCATTTTCAAGTAATGCAGCATTTTTCTTCAATGATTTGTATTTTGAAAAAAGTTTTTCAAATTCATCATAAAGGCATTCATATTCATATTGTGAATCATCATAAGAATTAATGCAAGGGGATGAGGATACCTCTGATTCATCCTCTTGTGCCATTAAACATATGTTTACTCTTTTCTCAAATTTTTCATCATTAGTTTCAGAGCTTGAAGTGTCACTGTCAGACCATGCAGCAGCCACCATTACTTTCTTGGATTTTTTAATTTTCTTTGGTGTTTCATCTTTCAGAAAATGGACACTCGGACTAAAATGACCAGCTTTCTTGCATTCATAGTAGATCATTTGCTCCTTTTTGTTAGAGTCATTTTTGTTTCTTATTTTCCACGAAGCACCTTGGTCTTTCCTGAAACCTCTTCTAGTTAGCCTTCGATTTCTTCTACTCATTAGTTTTCTGAATTTTCTTGCAACTAGAGCTAAATCTTCATCATCATCACAGGAAAGCTCTTTCAGCTCTTCTTCAAGAATGTTGGCTTTAAGTGCAATGCTCTTTTTCTTTTCCTTTGCTTCCCTTCGATCTTTTTCTTCTTCTTCCTTAAGCTCCAGCTCATGAGTGAGAAAAGAACCACATATCTCATCAAGAGTGATGATGTTCAGATCTTTAGCCTCTCTAATGGCAGTCACTTTTGGTTTCCAAGATTTGGTAGGCATCTAAGCAGTCTCTTAACTAATTCATGTTCAGGGATAGGCTTGCCTAGCTGACTTAATTTATTTGCAATTTTTGTAAACCTATCAAACATGCTTGTGATGTCTTCACCAGGCTCCATTTTTAACATTTCATAACTATGTGTTAAGAGAACAATTTTGGACTCCTTTACTTGAGAAGTCCCTTCATGGATTATTCTAAGTTTTTCCCACACTTGTTTAGCTGTTGTACAGCTTGAGACTTTGTTAAATTCAATGGGGGTCAAGGCACAATGTAATGTGTTGATGGCCTTAAAGTTTATTTGAACTTTCTTAGTTTCAGCCTCAATCCATTCAGATATTGGCTTGGGCATCAACTCATTTATAACTACATTCACGATTGAGGGCATAAAGGGTCCATCAGTTATGATATCCCACATTTCATAATCTATAGCTCTAATATAAATTGACATTCTAGTGCTCCAATAAGGGTAATTAGAGCCATCAAACAGAGGTGGTCTGTTTGTTGATTATCCCTCAGCAACTATGGTTTTTTGTTAAGCCATTTGGATCCTCCTAAAAGATGTTAAGCCTTAAAAATAGGGAACTAGCTCTGATACCAATTGTTGGTCCCGTTAATCTGTGCTAGAGGGAGGGTGAATAGCACAATTTGGCTTTTGACAAGATGTGGAACTAATTTTCAGAACTTAAGAAAGTAAAAACATAGTATAAGGTGCACAACAATTTAGAGTGATTCAATCCAAGACCTACATCCACTACCTTGATTATCCAACCAAGGATTTTCCCAACGATTCACTAAAAATCTGGTGAAATTCATAACCTTTTACAATAGCTTTTCGCAGGCTCAGCCAAATCCTTTACACTAGTTTTTCACGGGCTCAACTAAAACCTAAAGTGATTTTCCAAGGCTCAACTACACCCTATAGCATTTAAGCTTTTCCAAGCTTGAACAATCCCTTAGAGTGACTCCCTTACTCAAAGTATACAAGAAGAGAAGTTAAAGAAAGTACCTATGATCACAAGTTGATCTGATTGGTACAAGATTGAGTGCTAAATACAATGACAAAGACTAGGCGTTTAAGTGCAGACAAATGCAGTAAAGCTTTTCTGGTTTTTCTTCTTTCTAAAGCTCAAATCTCATTCAAGGCTTCAAAAAACTTGTTTCTCATTGTTGGAAGACCTTTTTATACTTGGAGATGCAACTCTGATGGCAGTTTGGTAGTTTATATCCGTTAGAAACAGTTGAGGATGAGCCGTTAATCTGTCTTGTAGTGCTCTGGTTCAAATTGCAGATAGAGAGCTCTTAGTCGACTAACTTGGTTGACTAAGTTGATTCTGTTTCTGGTTTGTAGATTCTGACAGAGGGCACTTAGTCGACTAACTTTGTTGACTAAGTTGGTTTTGTTTCTCAAACTCTTTAGCCCGTCATTGCTCCAATTTGAATTTTTGGTCAACCATTGTTCTTCCTTGTTTAACCAATAAGCTTCCTCTTTGTTATTCAGTTACATCTTGTTGATTTTATCCCTATTTTTCTTTCAAAAATACTCTTTGAAGATTTAAGAAATTAAATTCATATATTAATTTCCTGCACACTTAAATAAAGGAATTAGACACAAATAAATGGGAATGTTTTATTATCATCAAAAACTAATGGAGCCAACAGATAGTTTTTAGCCGTTAGAAATAACTCTGATGCCTTTCGAGCCTTTGTTTTGTCCTTTAGTGTTTAAATTTGAAAAAGGCAAATAGAGTTCAGCTAATTGATTACAGCTTCTCTACCTTGTACTGTCTTCCTACTATATTCTTTGCTCTAACCAATTATTAGAGGCTCTAACCGACTAAGAGTTCTCTGTCTTTAGGCTTCTCTTATTCAATAGACTTTCTTTAACTGATAATGGCAGACTCTAATTGATTACAAACTTTTTGTTTTCATTTTTCTCTACACAGCAGTCTTCTTCTAATTGGTTAGCTCTTCTTTTAATTGATTAAAGCTTTACTTCCTTCAACCTTAACCGATTAAATTTAGCTTTAATCAACTAGAAAGTCTTTGAATTTTGAATTTCTCCATTTTGGCTCCTTTCAACAATCAACTATATTTTCAAACTTGTTTTTGGCGGTTGAAGATATTAGGACCTTGTACTTTAATCGATTAACTAGACTTCTTAACCAATTAGTATATTTCTTTTTGGTTTCAGCTTGTCACACAACCATATCTTAATTGATTAAGGTCTCTTGTTAATCAATTAGTAAGGTTCTGTTTTTGTTCATTACTTTGCTCTTTCCCTTTTTGATTGATTAACTCTTCTTTAAATTTAGCAAGCTTATTGACTTACCTTTAATCACTCATTTTGTTAGGGGAATTAAACTAAATCTTGCACACTTAAATAATAAGATTAGACATTAATGAATGAAGAATGTTTTGTATCATAAAAAACATATGGAGTCAACATTCTCTCCTTTTTTTTTTATGATGACAAAACACTCCTAGATTTAAGAGTGTAATGTCTATATATAAAAATAATTTATGTGCAGATTTAGGATTACTCCCCCTGAGTACCTGTTCCCTTTAAATGTGTGCCTTAATAAAATTGTCTAATATACATGTATGAAAAACAAAGGCATAAAGACATTCAACCATGAAAACATAAACCACATAAGCATAAGCACAATAAAAATGCATAAGCATTCAACCATTGTTCAAAGCTCTGCATAAACATTATTTATCAAAACACACCATGAAACACATGAAAACACACCAAAATAAAAGCATTACTTAAGGACTGAGTTTGTCTTTCTTATCTTTCCTACCAGCTTTGTTCCCTATTTCTATTTTTCTACCTTTCTACTTTTCTCCCCCTTTTTAGCATCATTCAAAAAAGGGACCTAATTTGAATAAGATGAAGGTGAGGATTCGTTAATTCCAAAATGAACATTGAAAGGTTTAGGAGAGGAGTGGGATGACAAGTCTGATGATGAGGATGAGGTGGATGAGATAGGTTGGGGGGTTGCAGGTTTAGAAGGCTATTGAGTGGAGGTCAATGCCAATCTGGCAAACTTTCTTCTTCTGAAGGTTTTGGTCTTAGTAACTATAGTTTTCTTGCCTTTACTAGTAGGTTTCTAAGAGGTTTATCCAGCAACTACTGTTTTCCTTTTGTTTTAGACAGGTTGATTGATAGTCTCTTTAGATTTTTTCTGAACCAACTTTGTTTTTTATTTCATTCTTGCCTTTTCTCTTGCCCGATCAGCTTTGGCTTTTTTTAAGATATCATTAATAAACTTAGACAACTAAATTTCTTCTAAATCTCTAGAAAAGTCATTGTTCCTCTTCTCTGCTGGTCATTGTTCTTCATTCAGCTTTACTATTTCATTTGCCTGTTCTATTTCAACTTCTTCTCCTTTCTTATTTTCTTCTATAGTTGGTTCCTTTTTTTCTTGTTCACATTTTTCTTCTTTAGAGTCCCCCAGTTTATTATGATTCTCATATTCATTTTCACATATTCCTTTTGTAGTTTCTCTTTCATGATCAAAAGTTGAAACCTCAAACTACTCTATAGTAGTTCCCTCACTAGACTGACTTCTTATAGTGATTTGAGCTTTAGGGGATTTTGCATCCTTAGCTAGTTGTAGCAGGACTTCAAGCTATAAAACTTTCTCTTCAATCTTTGCAATCTTCAGAACTTGATCAATTAACTTCTCATCGATTCTTATGAAGAGATTAAACATCATGTCACCTTGAAGAAGAGGTTGATTGACCCTGGTGAAGGGTGTTGAAGGACTACTAGTTAAAAGGGGTAGAGGTGTATCTTTTGTGATTTTAATACATTCATTCCTATCTATCTTGTGACCCATTTTCAGCATACTCCCTAAAAATACCTCCTATCCTTGTTTCTTGTTAGATCATATTGAAACCTTACATTCCAAAATCCTTTCTTTTTCACTAGAGCTGTAAGAATGTTGCCATATGGCAAGTTTGCTTTATCCCCTAGCAAGGTTGCCTTGATTCTCTCTACTATATACCTTCCTACATTTAGTGGAATTTCATTAAATACTGCTTCCACCAGTCACAAATCCTATGCACTAACATAGCTAAAATTGCTATTTCTTTCATGTAGAATGGTTGCTATGAAATAATGTAGAATCCTAAGTTAAGCATTCTTAATCTCACTTGTATAGCTTTTCGAAGGGAACTTTTCCTTTTTTCTAGTTACAATCTCCCAAAGGTGACTTGGATCATATTTTTCAAGCATTTTGTACTCTCCAACTTCACATTATGTTTTTAGAAACTCTCCTAAATCTTGGGCACAGGTTTGTAAATGTCTACCATTTAGAAACACATTCAAGGTATCTTCTGTAAATCCTTCTTGATCTTCTAACTCAATTCTGTCAATAGCAATGGTAGAATACAGTTCTTTAACCAAGGAGCGCCTAAACATCCTATCCTTGAATGTACTCATATTTTTTAGTTTTAATGGTTTAAAGTAACTTTCTAAATCTTCTTTCATTGTTGGTGCATCACTGAAACTACCCCAGTCAAAAAATTTCCCACAAGAAATTGTGGCATTCTCAATTTTCCTAAACCTATGAGCATGTAAGTGATTTCAAAATCGCAAGGAGGAACCACTATGTTTGCCTATGGGGGTTTTGCATTTGTTGATCCTTTCCCTTTCTCTGTTATCTTTTTTTTTTGCTTTTCTCTTTCTCTTTGGCTAAAGGCTCTTTGATTTTTCCTTTCTTCTTTGGGGAATGTGATGGAGGATCATCAGCTTTACTTTTACCTTTTCCTTTTTCAACTACTTTGTGGGTAATAGATTTTTTGCTATGGGATTTCTTTTTCTAGAGTTTCTTGGGTATTAAAGGAGGAAGTAGAGAAGAAAGTCTATAATTTCTTGAGACTTTGGTTTCGCAAATGTGATTCTCAATAGGTGAAGGGTTTTTTAAGAGGTGTCATCAATTGATTACCCACGTTTTGAGTGGGCGGTTTCTTGTACCACTTGCCTAGTTTTATTTTTTAAAAGAAATTCCTGCGTAATAGCTTTCCTCACAACAGTTATCTTCAAATCGATTATAGTAGGCCTTAATCGATTACTATGTTTCTGACTTGGAAGCTTTCTAACTACCAGACTTGCATTAATCAGTTAAGGGAGTTGTTAATTGATTATTACCTCACTAGCTCAGGTCAACTCCCATAATATAGAATTGTTTTAATTAATTAGGGAGGTCCTTAACTGAATAAAATGAATCTTATCTTCTATGTAAGGTCCCTTTAGCTAAGCAAAAATATTCTTTAACCAATTGCACCAAGAAATAAACACTATCATCATGCTACTTATATCATCAAAAACATGATCACTTTATCATAATTTAAACTTCCCTAATATCATGATATCATCATGTCTAATTTCTATGTGCTTGGTTATAGAGTGTTGAATAGGATTTTTGAAGATATTTATGGCACTCATATTATCGCAATAAATGGGAACTTTATGCATAGTCATTCCAAAATCATTTAGTTGTTGCTTAATCTAAAGAATTTGTGCATAGCAACTACCTAGAAATATATGCTTAGTTTCAGTAGTTGATAGAGCAACAAAATTTTGTTTCTTGCAAGACCAAGACACAAGCATGTTTCCAAGGAATTGACAAGTACCACTAGTGCTTTTTTGATCAGTTTTGCTACCAGCAAAATCAGCATCGAAATAGCCAAAAAGATTGAAAGATGAACCTTTTGGATACCATAAGCCTAAGCTTTGAGTGTCCAAGAGATATATAAAAATCCTTTTTACTACAGTCAAATGTGATTCCTTGGGACATGATTAGAATCTTGCACATAGGCACACACTAAATAAGATATCAGGTCTGATTGTAGTTAGGTAAAAGAATGAACCAATCATTCCTCTATAGAGTTTTTGATCCATATATTTCCTTTTATCGTCTCTGTCAAGCTTTATGGAAGGGCTCATGGAAGTTCCTATTGATGTTATATTCATCACTCCAAATTTTTTTAGCATTTCCTTGACATACTTTTCTTGGTTGATGAATATTCCATCCTTACATTGCTTGATTTGTAGATCAAGTAAGAACTTTAGTTCTCCCATCATGCTTATTTCAAATTCTCCCTGGATTTCCTTAGCAAAATTCTCACATAACCTTTCATTAGTAGCACCAAATACTATATCATCAACAAAAATTTGAACAACAAACAAAACAATCTCATATATCTTAATAAACAAAGTGTTATCTACATTCCCCTTAGAATATCTCTTTTCAATTAAAAACTTAGAAAGTCTTTCATACCAAGCTCTAGGAGCTTGTTTTAATCTATAGAGAGCTTTATGCAACTTATATACGTGATCAATTTTATCAAACACTTCAAAACTAGGGAGCTATTCAACATATACCTTTTCTTGTATAAAGCCATTAAGAAATGCACTTTTACATTCATTTGAAATAATTTAAAATTTATAAAGCAAGCATGAACAAGTAAAAGTCTAATAGCATCTAATCTAGTTACTGGAGCAAAAGTTTCATCATAATCAATACCTTCATCTTGATTGTAGCCTTAAGCAACTAACTTTGCCTTATTTCTTACCACATTTCCCAACTCATCCATCTTGCTCTTAAATACCCACTTTGTTCCAACAATTGGATGGTTGGTTGGCCTTGGACCTAAGGTCCAAACCTTATTTCTTTCAAATTGGCCTAACTTTTCTTGCATAGCAATCAACCAATATGAATGTTAGAAATTCACAAGCTTCTCTTAATCCCCTTATAGTTTTGACACCTTTCGAGGGATCACCAATGATGAGTTTTTGAAGATGATTCGTTATAAATCTCCAGCTTCTAGAAAGATCATTATGCTGTTCTTCAGCTCTTTGCAAGTTTTCTAATGTTGGTTTATCATCATCTTTCTTCTTCGAGCTTTCTCTATCATTCTTTTTGTTGTCCAAGCTCATCTTTTCCATTTTCTTCTCAATGCCATCTGCATCATCATCATCAAGCACTACCTTTCTTTGTGCAACATTAGTCTCATCAAAAACAATATGAATTGACTTTTCTATAACTAGAGTTCTTTTGTTAAACACTCTATTGCTTTAGAGTTCAATGCATAGCCTAAGAAGATTGCCTCATCACTCCTAGCATCAAACTTTCTTAAGGTGTGTTTTCAATTATTTAAGACAAAACATTTGCATCCAAAACTCCTTAGGTGGGAAATATTTGATTTTCTTCCTGTGTAAAGCTCATAAGGGGTTTTAGAAATCATGGCTCTAATGGAAACTTTGTTCAGAATATAGGCTGCAATGTTTACAGTTTCAACCCAAAATTATTTTGACAAATTATTTTTAGAAAGCAAAGTTCTTGTTATTTCTTTTAAAGTCCTATTCTTTATTTCAACAACTCCATTTTGTTATGGAGTTTTAAGAGTAGAAAATTTGTGATCAAAACCATTTTTACTACAAAAAAGTTCAAAATTATCACTTTCAAATTCACCACCATGATCACTTTTAACACTAATGATAACTCTATTATCATAGGGTACTTTTTGGAGCATAAATTCTACTTATTCTTTTAGTTTTATGCGTAGTCCTTAGCAAATTTTCATGCTTTTTAGTATAAGTTAACTTTTAAGGTGTCTAATGTCATTTAGACAATTTTAGCTTTATTTCTTTACAAAATCCCTTAAATCAACCTCTGACTATTGAACCTCTTAATGTTGAAGGAATCATGGAGCCGAAAGAGAAGCTGGAAGTGACGACCACAACAACTCTACTCTAGATAGCTTGAAGAAGGAGAACATGGAAGCAGAAAGCCCAAAGTTGCAGCACCAAGAATGTCCAGGTAGAGTGTTTCTTGCTGCAGTGAGAAACAGGGCACTAAGTCAAGAGGATTTTCGCTGCAGTGAGAATCCAATCTCGTTGTAGTGAAAATGAAGGTCTTTGCAATGCCAAGTCAACAAGTAGCTCATTGCAGTGAGATTTCATTCTCGCTGCAACGAGAACACGTTAGAAAAAAAGAATATACTTTGCACGAGATTCTAGGTCAAGGCTGAAAGAAAAGGGGAGTATAAATAGGAAGTTTTGCATAGAAAAATAGGAAGATTTGGGGAGACACTTTAGGCAAGAAGAGGCAGAAGCAAAATGGGAAAGAGAAGAAGAATCAAGAGGTGGAGCTTGTAAAGCTGCAACAAAACATCTTCTCTCTCTAGATTTGAATCTTTCGCTCTCTATCTCATTTTGTAAAACAATGCTTTTGTTTGCTGTATTGTGTACTCTTTTTTTTTTGAAATGTTGAGCTAAAATTATTAATTTAGGATTATGGTTGAGTTTAATATGTAGTTTGGATATTGAGTTGGTTGGTTGCTTAGTCTCATTGAAAATATTGATGTTCACTCAAAGTTGAATTTATTGCCCATTTATTTGCTTGATCACCATCTAAATGTGCTTAGGTATTTAGATGACACTTGAAAGAGTTAGTCTAAGTTAGACCTTGATTTGGGTAATGTGTGTTTAAAACACTTAAAAAGAAATTTTAGTGTTTTGATGTGTAATTAGAGTAGACATACATTTAATTGCCACATATAGTCTATTTGTAGAATCTTGGGTTAAAGAGCTTAATTTAGTTGTCTCCTATAGACATATAGTGATTCAATTAGGTTAAGCAAGTGTGTAATATCTCGACGGAGAATTACACATACTTTAAGATTCTAGACTAACATCAACTTCCATTGAGATTAAGTAATTAACCAAACCCAATTCCAATTGAAATATTAAAGGATACCATAATCGTAGAATAGTAGACCATTGATTTCACCTCGATTTATTATTTGCACACTTAGATTAAAGTTAGTTAATTAGATTACAATTTTAATCATAGTTCAAAATTTGTAACTTGGATAAGATTATCTTGTTTTAATTTTAGTAGTTAGCAATAATTTTTAGATCAACTCCTTGAGGATCGACAACTCAACTTATCACTTTACTACTTGTTGCAAACGTGTCCACTTGCACGTAATTTTTGCTTGTATTTTGCATTCAAATTGAGTATATCCCATATTGCACAAGCAAAAGATAAATTTTTAAAATCAACAAGTTTTTGGCACCGTTGCCAGCGAGTTGTCTTCTATTTTTGTGCTAATATTAATATTAAGCAAGCTAGTCTTAATTCAAGCCTTATTTTTCTTTGTTTTTAGGTACGTGGAACCTTTATTATATGAGAATAGTACGAAGCTTGGGACGGGTTTTGAGTGATATGAAAATAGGGGAAACATTTCAAAGACTACTTAGACAAGATCCCCAAGACGGTGAACAAGTTGAAAACATGGCTGCGAATTAGAGGGAACAACATGTGCAGCAGCATGAAGTGGCAGATAATAGATCTTTGAGAGATTATGCAGTCCCGTTGGTACAAGGTCTTCACTCAAGTATTCGGAGGCTGGCTATTCAAGCTAACAATTTTGAGATCAAGCCGGCCATCATCCAAATGACACAAACCTTAGTTCAATTTGGAGGCCTGCCCAACGATGACCCTAACGTGCATATCGCTAATTTTTTGGAGATTTGTGACACTTTCAAGCATAATGAGGTCACTGATGATGCGATATGATTGTGACTATTGCCTTTCTCATTACGCGACAAGGCGAAAGTGTGGTTGAACTCTCTTCCCACTGGATCCATCACTACGTGGGATGACTTGGCGTAGAAGTTCTTAGCCAAATTCTTTCCTCCAGCAAAGATTGCGAAGATGAGAAACGACATCACTTCTTTCATGCAATTGGATTCCGAGTCTTTATACCAAGCATGGGAGAGGTATAAAGACTTGCTTCAAAAATGTCCACACCATGGCCTCCCCAAGTGGTTGCAAGTGCAAACCTTCTACAATGGGCTGCTAAACCCAATTCGGACTACCATCGATGCAGCAACTGGAGGTGCTCTCATGGCAAAGTCGATTGATGATGCATATGACCTCTTAGAGGAGATGGCCTCCAATAACTATCAATGGCATTCTGAGAAGGCCTTGTCAAGGAGGGTAGCTGGGGTTCACGAGTTAGGTGCCATTAATGCATTAACAGCCCAAGTGGCTGCTCTCATGAAGAAAATTGATGCTTGCAGAGTCTATTCAGTACAAAGTCCATTTATTCCTTGTG
The DNA here is from genome assembly GCF_000208745.1 of Theobroma cacao. Lineage (NCBI taxonomy): Eukaryota > Viridiplantae > Streptophyta > Magnoliopsida > Malvales > Malvaceae > Theobroma > Theobroma cacao. Next base: position 25,090,349 of record NC_030850.1, on the reverse strand, counting down.
AATATTGTGGGGATGGGCATCCTACCGATCATTGTCCAATGAGTACAGGATCGGTGCAATTTGTTGGTAACAAGCAGCAGAATTTTCCGTAGTAGAATAACCCGTATGCAAATACTTATAATCTCGAGTGGAGAAATCACCCGAATTTCTGTTGGGGCGGCCAACAGGGATCTTCATAAGCTCCGTGCCCACATTTTCCTTCGAAATTTCCACAGCAACCTAGACCCCCAGTGCAGGAAAAGAAACCTTCCATGGAGGACATACTCATGCAATACATGGCGAAGACAGATGCTTTTATTCACAGTCAAGCAACCTCATTGAAAAATCTCGAGACTCAAGTGGGGTAGTTAGCCAATGCTGTCAATGCTAGGCCTCAAGGAACATTGCCTAGTGACACAGAGCCAAATCCAAGAAGAGAAGGAAAAGAGCATGTGAAGTCCATCACTCTTAGGAGTGGACAAGTATTGGTTGGCAGCATAACTAAGCAAGAAAAGCCTCAAGAGAAGCCAAGTGAGAATGAAGCAGCAGCTAAAAGTTCTAACCAGTAGGAGCAAGTCAAAGATACTTAAATCATAAACCCACCACCTCCATTTCCTCAGCGTCTCCAAAAGTAAAAGTTAGATGCTTAATTTCAGAAATTCTTGGAAGTGTTCAAAAAGCTGCACATAAATATACCGTTTGCTGAAGCATTAGAGCAGATGCCCTCATATGTCAAGTTTTTGAAAGATATCTTGACAAAGGAAAGAAGACTTGGTGAGTTGTGGCATTAACCGAGGAGTGTAGGGCCATAATTCAGAACAAGCTGCCATCGAAGCTCAAGGATCCCAAAAGTTTCACGATACCTTGCACTATTGGGCCATTGTTCTTTGCTAACGCTTTAAGTGACTTGGGGGACAACATAAATTTGATGCCTTTATCAATCTATCGAAAGTTAAGATTGGGGGAAATCAAGCCAACCACGGTGACACTACAACTAGCTGATTGCTCTCTCATTTATCCGCGAGAGATTATGGAGGATGTGTTAGTTAAGGTGGATAAATTCATTTTCTAGGGTGGATTTCATTGTTCTAGACATAAAAGAGGATCGAGAGGTTCCAATCATACTTGGGAGACCCTTTTTACGCACCGCAAGAGCTCTTATTGATGTAGAGAAAAGGGCTCTTACATTGAGAGTTCAAGACCAGGAGGTAACATTTAATATTCTTCGAACTCTAAAGTTTCCCAATGACCATGATGAATGCTTTGCTATAAGTGTTATCAATAGTGTCACCCATGAGATATTTGAGGAAAGTTACCCCCAATACCCTTTAGAGGCATCTATTGTAACTAGTTCTGAGAGAAAAGATGATGACTTTGTTGAATGTGTGAAATTATAGGTCGCATCTTCTCGAGTGTTGAGGACACCGTTTGAAGCTTTAGACTTTTCTGCTACATCATCACCAACAAAACCATCCATTAAGGAGCCTCCCAAGTTGAACCTTAAGCCACTACCTTCACATTTGAGGTATTCATTCCTTGGTAATTAAGCTATTCTTCCAGTTATTGTTTACTCTGCATTTACTAACTTGCAGGAAGAGAAACTTTTGAGAGTATTGAGGGAGCACAAAAAAGCTATAGGATGGACTATTGCAGACATAAAAAGGATTAGCCCTTCCATTTGCATGCATAAAATCCTTTTGGAGGAAGATCACCATACTTCCATTAAGCACCAAAAAAGACGCAATCCCATCATGAAGGAGGTGGTAAAGAAGGAAATTATCAAATGGTTGGATGCTAGGACCATCTACCCCATCTAAGATAGCTCATGGGTGAGCCCAATTCAATGCGATCCGAAAAAAGGTGGAATGACTGTGATCCCAAATTCGAACAATGAATTGATCCCCACGAGGACAATAACCGGATGGTGGGTATGTATGGATTACAGAAAGCTCAACCGAGCAATAAGGAAATATCACTTCCCACTTCCCTTTATTGATAAAATGTTGGACCATTTGGCTGGTAAGGAATTCTACTACTTTTTAAACGATTATTTAGGTTACAACCAGAATGCTATTACCCCTAATGACCAAGAGAAGACAACTATTACTTGTCCTTATGGTACTTTTGCCTTTAGGAGAATGCCTTTTGGTTTGTGTAATGCTCCAGCAACTTTTCAAAAATGCATGATGTTTATTTTTTCTGATATGGTTGAAAAATGTCTTGAAGTGTTTATGGATGATTTTTTTGTGTTTAGTAATAATTTTGATGATTGTCTTCTGAACCTTGCTAAGGTCCCTCAACGGTGTGAAGAGACCAACTTAGTGCTAAATTGGGAGAAATGTCATTTCATGGTGGAAGAAGGCATTGTGTTGGGGCACAAGGTTTTAAGCAGAGGCATAAAGGTTGACAAAGCCAAAATTGAGACAATTGAGAAGCTTCCACCATCAACTTTAGTGAAAGGTATTAGAAGTTTTTTGGGTCATGCTGGTTTCTATAGGAGGTTCAATAAAGATTTTTCAAAAATTTCGAAACCTTTGTGCAATTTGCTAGAGAAAGATGTCCCATTTAAATTTGATAATGCATGTCATGTTCTAGAGGGGGGTGAATAGCACAAATTGGCTTTTAACAATATTGGAAACTAATTTCTAGAACTTAAGAAAATAAAAACAGAGTATAAGATGCACAACAATTTAGAGTGGTTTGGTCCAAGACCTACATCCACTACCTTGATTATCTAACCAAGGATTTTCCCACAAATTCACTAAACACCGGTGAAATTCACAAGCTTTCACCAAGCTTTACAATGGCTTTTACCAGGTTCAGCCAAAACCTTTTACACTAGTTTTTCACGGGCTCAACTAAAACCCAAGTGGTTTTCCAAGGCTCAACCACAACCTTCAACAATCAAGCTATCTCAAGCTTGAACAACCCTTTAGAGTGACTCCCTCACTCTAAGAATACAAGAAAAATAGTAAAAGAAGGTACCTATGATCACTGGTTGATTTGAGAGGTACAAGATTGAGTGCTAAATACAAATGCAAGGAGTAGGCATTTAAGTGCAGACAAGTGCAGTGAAGCTTTTTTGGTTTTTTAACTTTCTATAGCTCAAATCTCATTCAAGGCTTTTTAAAAAATTTGTTTCTAATTGTTGGAAGACCCTTTTATACTTGAAGATGCAACTCTCATGGCAGTTTGACAGTTTATGGCCATTGAAAACAGTTGAGGATGAGTTCTAGCCGTTAATCTATCTTGTATGCTCTGTTGAAATTGCAGACAGAGAGCTCTTAGTCGACTGACTTGATTGACTAAGTTGATTCTGTTTCAGGTTGCAGATTTTGGTAGAGAGCAGTTAGTCGACTGACTTAGTCGACTAAGTTGATTCTATTTCTCAAACTCTTCAGCCCGCCATTCCTCCAATTTGAAACTTGGTCAACCAATATTCTTCCTTATTTTACCAATAAGCTTCCTTCTTGTTAGATAGTTACATCTTGTTGTTTTTATTCCTCTTTTTCTTTTGATATACTCTTTGAGGAGTTAAATGATTAATTTCATATATTAATTTTCCTGCACACTCAAGTAAAGGTATTAGACACAAATGAATGGGAATGTTTAATTATCATCAAAAATCAATGGAGCCAACATGTTAGCTGTAGTATTTGCATTTGATAAGTTTCGTTCTTACTTGGTTGGCACTAAGGTTATTGTGTATACTGATCATTTTGCAATTAAGTATTTGATTGCCAAAAATGATGCCAAACCAAGGTTGATTAGGTGGATCCTGCTGGTACAAGAGTTTGATTTAGAGATTCGTGATAAAAAGGGAATTGAAAATCAAGTAGCAGACCACCTCTCAAGATTGGAGCTTGAACATCAAGCTAAGGAGGAAACTGTCATCAAGGAAACCTTCCCGGATGAACAAATCCTTCAAGTGAGTAAGAACTCAATCCCTTGGTATGTTGACTTTGTGAATTATCTGGTAAGCAAATTATTCCCCCAGATTTAAATATTTCACCAAAAAAAGAAATTTTTGCATGATGTTAAATCTTATGTGTGGGATGAGCCTTTCTTATTTAAGTAGTGTAATGATCAAATTTTGAGAAAATGTGTCCCAGAAGAAAAAGTTCAAAGCGTGCTTCATCATTGCCATTCTTCAGATTATGGAGGACATTTTGGAGGAATAAGAACTGCTGCTAAAGTCCTTCAATCAGGTTTGTATTGGCCTACATTGTTTAAAGATGCTTACAAGTTTGTTTTGCAGTGTGACAGATGCCAAAGAGTGGGTAATATCTCCAGGCGACAAGATATGCCCCTCCACAACATGTTGGAAGTAGAAATTTTTGACGCGTGGGGTATTGACTTCGTGGGGCCGTTTATATCTTCATTCAATAATAAATATATCTTGTTTGCTGTGGATTATGTCTCCAAGTGGGTGGAAGCAGCAACATTTCCTCACAATGATTCTAAGGTGGTAATGAAGTTCATCAAGAGGAACATTTTCACTCGATTTGGCACTCCAAGGGTAGTTATTAGTGATGAAGGGAGTCACTTTTACGACAAATATGTCGATGCACTTCTTGCAAAATATGGAGTTAAACACAAGGTTGCAACTGCATACCATCCTCAAACTAGCGGGCAAGCAAAAGTGTCCAATAGAGAAATCAAGAGAATTTTGGAGAAAATGGTTTGTCCCTTAAGAAAAGACTGGGCAAGAAGATTGGATGAGGCATTTTGGGCATATCGAACTGCTTACAAGACACCAATTGGCATGTCTCCATACAAGTTAGTCTTTGGAAAAGCTTGTCATTTACTGGTGGAACTTGAGCATAAGGCATACTGAGCACTGAAGAAATTAAATTTAGATCTACAAGCAACGGGAGAGAAGAGGTTGTTGTAATTGAATGAGCTTGATGAGTTTCACCTTCAAGCTTACGAGAATGCCAAATTGTATAAAGAGAAGACAAAGCAATGGCATGATAGGAAGATAGTGGAATGAAGCTTTGAACGCTGTCAATTAGTGCTGCTGTTTAATTCTCGCTTGAAATTATTCCCAAAAAAACTAAAATCGAGTTGGTCAGGGCCGTTCATTGTTTCAAAAGTTTCTCCACACGGTGGTGTGGAAGTAATGGATAGCGAGACAAATGAAACATTCAAGGTTAATGGATAGCGTTTGAAGCATTATTTTAGAGGGAACATTGATCTTCAACGCTCATCAATCCATTTAGCCGACCCTCACTAAGCTCTCAAAAAGTTCGGCTGAAGACTTTAAAGCAAGCATTTCTTGGGAGGCAACCCAATTTCTTTACTCCTAAGTCTCTTGTTTTAAAAATTTAATCATTAGGTTATAAAATGCTTTACATTTTTATTCTTTCTTTCTTCTAGTTTTACTTTGATACTACCATTTTTAGTCTCATTTACTTATCATTTTCATACATAGCACTATAGTTTTAACTGTGTTCTTTTTAAATTTTGTTTGATAGATAGAAGGGGAGCATCATAGTAAAATTCTCACTGAGCGAAATCTTAAGCTCGCTGCAGCGAAATTAAGGCAGAGAAAAACTTGAGAAACAGAAAGTTTCTTGCTGCAACGAGATTTGGCCTGTGAGGAACTCTTTTTCCAGAAAGTTTCTCGCTGCAGCGAGAACTCTAGCTCACTGCAGCTAGATTTGTTGTGTGCTGAACCCCCATAATAGAAAGTTTCTCGTTGCAGCGAGAACTCTAGCTTGTTACAGCGAGATTGTGCCCCCCTAACTCATGTGGTTCTTGCTGCAGTGAGAACCCATTCTCGTTGCAGTGAGATGTCGGGCTCCTCAAATTATAAAAGGCCCGTTTTTCCCCCTTTTTCCAATTTTCTAAAAAATTTTGGCCCTAACCCCACTCTCCTCCCAGAATCCTCTCTCACAACTTCAAATCTCTCTCTCACTCATTCTCCAAATCATCAAATTCTTGCCACCAAATTCAAGTTTTGAGGTTTTTAAGCAAGGTTCTTCATAAAAAATCAAGGTTTGGGTAAGCTATTCGTTAGTTTTTGCCTAAATTTTCAATTTGGAAGAAAGTGTTTGTGTTGAAGATTTTGGTGATAATTTTTATTGGGCTTTGCTTATCTCTATGAGTAGTGGTAAACTAGTTAGACTTTGATGAAGTTTATGTGATGGAATTAGAGAATTTTGAGGTTTGTTGATTGGGAATATTGTTAATGTGCTGCACATTATATGTTGTTAGATAATTATTTGCATTGGTGAGATTCTAAGGCTGTTGGGAAGGGGATTTTGAAGGAGTTTTTGATTGAGGTCAATTGTGATAAACATTTGGTAACTAGTGGGTGTTGGGTAGTGATAATCTCAAATTAGGAATTGTGAAGTTGAGAATTTGGAGAAAATAATGGCCCCCAAGAGAGTTAGGATGGGTAGTGCGGGCTTTGATAGAACAAAATTTGTGTCAGCAGAGGCTTTACACCGATACACTCGTCTTTGCTACACAAATCTTCAATACCAGAAAGAGGGATTGACCTACCCCAAATTCGATATAATTATATCTTAGATATAGTTAGGGAAAGAAGATGGGGCACTTTTTGTGCACAACCCGAGGCGGCAGTCATTCCCGTAGTTAAAGAGTTTTATGCCAATGTAGTAGAACATGAAAATGGAGTGGCATTTTGTAGAGGCAAGAGAGTACCATTTGATAGCCATGCCATCAATAGGTTTTACAATACCCCAGACATAGAAAATGATGAGTACACTCAATACAATAATGGGCAAGTGGACTTAGAGGAGGTCATTAGTTTGTTGGGTAACCTCAGGACAACATGGAGATTAGGTAAGGGGTTCTAGCAACATTCAAGGCGAGCGCGCTCAAAAATGAATACAAGGTTTGGCACCACTTTGTCTTAGCCAAGATGCTACCAAACAAGCATACAAGTGAGGTGACCAAAGACCTGGCTGTCTTAATATACGTCATCCTGTCAAGTAAGTCCCTAAACATTGGTCAATTAATGTTTTCTAACATTTTTCGCATTGATGGTTCTACTAGGGATGACCTATGGTACTCATCACTCATCATCGCATTGTGATAATAAGCGGGTGTCCTATGGAGCCCAGACGAGGATATTATGCAACCAAAGGCCCTAGTAGATAGTGGGATTATGCAGAGGATGTAACTTCAGCAATCTCAAGCTGCTGGTGCTAGTTCATCCGCTCCTCCAAGGCTTGCATCTCATAGCAGACAAGTGACACTGCCTCAACGAATTAACCGCTTAGAACGAAGAATGGGAAACATGAAGCAGATGTTACGTGCTATTGCAAAGCACATGGGAATGGATATGGCAAATTTCCCACAACCAATAGAAGACACAACTGATGATGAGGATGAAGATGAGTACAGTGAGTCTTTTTGAAGGGAAGTACTCTTTCTTATGCTTTTATTAACATTGGGGACAATGTTAGACTTAAGTTTAGGGGCGGGGGAGCTTTAAAATTTTTAAAATTTTACTTTTACAGGTTTTTGCTTTTAGAATTTTAAAACTTTGCTTTTACATTGCTTGTTTTTAGGTGTTAGTGATAGTTGTTGCTTTTGAATTTCAAATTAGGAAGTTAGCTTATCTAATCTCTAAATATATTGGATTTAGTGATTCATTGCACCAATAAATTAGATTTACTCATCCAATGAAGAAAAATAGTTGCCTTTTAGTCTTATGCTGATAGTGAATATGAATATGGTTTGAGTATTTAGTTGAACTTTATTGCTAAGCAACATTGTAGATTGTGTTTTTCCACCTTATTGTACACTTGGTTCTTGCTTTAACTAGTTGTGGTCACTTAGAGAAAGTTTATGCAAATGTGAATAGTTGAATAAAATCATGAGTTTTAGAATTTGTTTTACTTTCTCTCGAGGAGAAATCCGAGGCTACATTTAGTTAGGGAGATGACTTAGGCCATCTTTGGATCGATTGAGCTTTTCGAGCCTATCATATATAATTATATCCTTAGTCACCTTTGTTTGAGACAAAAATTTTCCTTTCTTTCATCACAAACTCAATAAAAAGCCTTAACCTATAAATAAAATTCCCACTTTTAACACCCATCACTCCTAAACGCATAGATTATTTCTAGGAGATGTTGTGAGTGTAGACATGGTGAAAAAGGGTAAAGAAGTGGAGTTAAAAAAAAAAAATTCACCCCATTACTTACCACAAAATGACATAAGTTTGGGGGTGTCAATTCAAAAAAAAAAGGTGTTTGATGAATTTAGAGGATGATCAATTGAAGAAAAAGGGTATGATTAGAAGAAGTGAAAAGCAAATCTTGGTAGAGATCTTAGAATAATCATGTGCTTAGGGTGATTTGAGCTATATTTTATCCTTTACCATGCCTAGACCTTAGCCACTCATTACAAGCTAGATAAAGTCCTAAGGATCCTCGATTGAGTGTTAGCCTACATTAGTGGAGAGAAAAATGAAGAGCAAACTTATGAAACTCTTGACTAATTTAAATTCTTGCATGAGCATAAACTAATCTGAGTGACATGGCATGCATTGCAAGGAATTTTGCACACACCCACGAGAAACCAATTGACAATGAGCTTGCAATTTTGTTGATACATGTACTTGAGTAATATTTGTGATTTGCTGTGAGCTTGGAAAAGTAGGCAACTTATGAGGAATTTAAGGGTAATCTTTGAGTTGGTGCAATGAATTCGTCATTTAATGTTTTCAGTCTTAAGCGTCTCTGATTACTTTAAGTTTTACTCGAGGACTAGCAAAAGAGTAAGTTTGGAGGTGTGATAACTCTATTATCATAGGGTACTTTTTGGAGCATAAATTCTGCTTATTCTTTTAGTTTTCTGCGTAGTCCTTAGCAAATTTTCATGCTTTTTAGTAAAAGTTAACTTTTAGGGTGTCTAGTGTCATTTATACAATTTTAGCTTCATTTCTTTGCAAATCTCTTAAATCAACCTGTCACGACCCAAAACTCCCATCGAGCCCGTGACAACCGTCGAGATGCCCGGATGGGCAATCATCTCTCGGAATGCCAACTGAAACCTCGCAAGGCTTAATTTCAGTTTCTCGTTTCCCCCGGTGAGTAACTGTTGCCAAATTTTATGTTCTAAAGGATTTTGAGCTATTTCCAACTTAAAACTGATAAAATAAAATTTTTGTCTCACAAAGGCATTTTGGTCATTTTTCATTGAAAAATTTTTGAAACCAGTTTAAAATTTAGTAAGCAAGTACTAATCGCATAATTCACAATCAAAAATAAGTTTAAGCACCTAAAACCTTTATTTAAAATGAAATTATAATTATTTAAATATAATGAGAAGATAAAACAAAATATCTAATAAAATATTTTATTTTCTTATAAACAGTGATTTTAGAGTTATACGTAAATACTTTTTGTAACATAAAAGCAAAATAATTTCATTCATACTGTAGCACAGTAAACCAATGCATTTAAATTAATTTAATTTAATTTACAATATCAAGCGGGCCCACGAATGACTAGAAGTGAGGAAAACAGTTAACCTACAGTTCGGAGAACGCAAGTCCAATGGAAGCCCTCGATGGAATCAACTATCTACAGCCTACTTTGAGCCTGAAATGGGTGGAAAGGAGGGTGGTGAGATTTTAAAATCCCAGTGAGTAAACAAACACCATTTAAATTAGCTAAAGCCGAGTAAAAGGAGACAATTAAAATATCCCATCATTTTTAAGTATTTCACAATTTGAAAATTTATCTCAACCCATGCAAACGGTTGTATTTCATTTAATTTCTCATTTAGGCTTATGACTTCCATAAACATTTGGCTCATGCCATCAAATAGTACTCGATGTCACCTTGATCAGAGGTGTACACTCGAGCCCGCCAAGGCTGTTAAAATTTTGTATACTCGTAAAACATAATTTTAGTTTGAAAAACACAGCCATTCTTTGGCGTTAGCGGAGTTCATCATCACAAGGTGGTTCGGCGTGACGTGAACTCTATCCATACCTTAGGAGATACCCTATGCGCCTCTCCGACTGAGGTACATATATATATCCGAATTTCGTGCCCCTCTAATAGGCTGGTCCACAGAATCTGCCTACTGCAGCAAGCTAAACCCACAATACAATAAAATTTTGACAGCATGACAGGGCAAATATTTTACTACCCAACCTACAAGGGTAAAATAAAACAATTCATACAATTCATAAAACACAGCCCAGCCAGTCATGCCAACACAATAACAATATAGCATAAGCTATCAATTTCCAATCATAAATTTACAACATACCGGTGGTCTCCAATTACTCTATTTTCAAAATCGTTATTCAATTTCAAGACAATTTATAAAATCTTTTCATGTAAACACATTCTGTTTGTAAAACACAAAAATTTACCATTTAAACTCATTTTCATAAAATTTCACCAAAACCAATTAAAAACATACTTTAGATAATTAAAATGATGGTAAGGTTACTCACAGTACTAGGAGTTCGATATACCCCTATTCCCGGTCTTCGGGCATAATCTCTTTACCCTTGTTAGAGGGTTCACCACCTATACATCTTACGTAACACGAATTTCAATAAATTGTGTCAATTTATCATAAACTATTTCAGGCTCTCTAAATCTAAATGAATGCATGCGATGGGATGCAAAATGTTTGATTAATCACTTAAATGTGATATTCGACCTAAGTCACACTATACTCAGCCTAATCGGCTAAAATCTCCAATTTAACTTCAAATCAATTCTTCTCACTTTCTACACTCCAATTATACCTAAATTACCTGAGTGACTATGAATGAGATTCAATTTATTAGTCCCGGGTCAATAATCACACATGTCTATACATTAGGTAAAAATTTAGATTCACACCAAAATTTGCCATTTAATTTCTAGCCTCACCAAACATCAAATATCACCCAAATATCATGAAATATGATCAATTTCAGCCACAATATCCTCCCTAGAAAATTCGGCCAATAATGGTGATAGGGGAAAATGAATTCTTTTCTTGTTGTTTTGTTTCTAAATATGCTAAACTAACTAAAAACACTAACATAATTTAAAATCAAATCAATCCAACATCTTTCTCTCTCCATACCCATTTTGACCAGCCATGAATTCATCATGAAAACATGTAATTTAACCATGAAAAATAAGGAGAAATGCTTAAGGAAAATATATTTCAAGTTTAAATTGAAAAATCCTACCTTTTTCACTTGTTTTCCTTGATTTTCCACACTTTTTCTCTTGAAATCCTCCACCTAGGTTTTGTTCTTGTTTTTCCTTTCTTTCCTTTTGTCTTGGCCGAATATGGAGAAGAAGAATGGGATAAATATGGGCTAATTTTAATAGAAAATAATAAAATATCCTTACTTGACACGTGGCATGTTTCCATTGGTCCATTTTTAAAAGTTTAAAAATTTTAAACCTTTTATCTCCATCACATGATTAGTCAAAGGTCAAAATGACGATAAGGGAAGACCATGTGCTGGTGGTGGAAAATTACTATTTTGCCCTTGGGGTGGTAAAATTACCATTTTGCCCTTATGCTTTAAAAAATCGAAATTACAACTTTTTCACTTATCAACCTCAAATTATACTCCAATGAGTCAAATGTGATCAATCTTGATCAAAAACTTCTTCCAATATTCTAATTTTATCCTCAGGTGACAAAATTACCATTTTACCCCTAGATAGTAAAATTTTCAATTTGACTCCAAATTGATCCTTGAACTCCAAATCACCATATTAAACCATTATGAGACTTTAATATTCTTAATTTCATCTTAAATTCTCTATTTTATCTAATTCAAGGCTTAAAACAACTTTGTTGTACCTCTAGGTACAATACCGACTTTTGTAAATTTTTCAAGACTCTCCTAGCAAGCAAACATGCTATCCATCACATGTATGTCATAACAAGTATTTTATAGAGTCAGGCTTTACATCTTCTCCCCTACTTGGCTCAACCATATGATCCTTCTTCATGACTGATTTCGTCATCCGACTAAATATTAATATTTTAATATTATTTCATTAATATAATATTATTTTATTCTAAAAATGTTATCTTGTCTCTTTGGTTCCCAAAGTTCCTTATTATGCCTCAATTTGCATCCGACCAACTTTATTTATCACCATATCAAAATATGGGGCATTTCACAACCTCTAACCATTGAACCTCTTAATGTTGAAGGAATCATGGAGTCGAAAGAAAAGCTGGAAGTGAGGACCACAACAACTCTGCTCTAGGCAGCTTGAAGGAGGAGAACATGGAAGTAGAAAGCCCAAAGTTGCAGCACCAAGAATGTCCAAGTAAGTGTTTCTTGCTGCAGCGAGAAACAGGGCACTAAGTTAGGAGGATTTTCGTTGCATTGAGAATCCAATCTCGCTACAGCGAAAATGAAGGTCTTTGCAATGCCAAGTCAGCAAGTAGCTCACTACAGTGAGATTCCATTCTTGCTGCAGCGAGAACACATTAGAAAAAAAGAATATACTTTGCACGAGATTCTAGGTCAAGGCTGAAAAAAGAGGGGAGTATAAATAGGAAGTTTTGCATAGAAAAATAGGAAGATTTGGGGAGACACTTTAGGCAAGAAGAGGCAGAAGCAAAACGGGAAAGAGAAAAAGAATCAGGAGCTGAAGCTTGTAAAGTTGCAATAGAACATCTACCTCTCTCTAGATTTGAATCTTTCTCTCTCTATCTCATTATGTAAAACAATGCTTTTGTTTGCTATATTGTGTACTCTTCTTTTTGAAATGTTGAGCTAAAATTATTAATCTAGGATTATGGTTGAGTTTAATATGTAGTTTGGTTATTGAGTTGGTTGGTTGCTTAGTCTCATTGGAAATATTGATGTTCAGTCAAAGTTGAATTTATTGCCCATTTATTTGCTTGATCACCATCTAAATGTGATTAGGTATTTATATGACACTTGAAAGAGTTAGTGTAAGTTAGACCTTGATTTGGGTAATGTGTGTTTAAAACACTTAAAAAGGAATTTTAGTGTTTTGATGTGTAATTAGAGTAGACATACATTTAATTGCCACACATAGTCCATTTGTAGAATCTTGGATTAAAGAGCTTAATTTAGTTGTCTCCTATAGACATATAATGATTCAATTAGGTTAAGCAAGTGTGTAATATCTCAACGGAGAATTACACATACTTTAAGATTCTAGACTAACATCAACTTCCATTGAGATTAAGTAATTAACCAAACCTAATTCCAATTGAAATATTAAAGGATACCATAATCTTAGAATAGTAGACTATTGATTTCACCTCAATTTATTTTTTGCACACTTAGATTAGACTTAGTTAATTAGATTACAATTTTAATCATAGTTCAAAATTTGTTACTTGGATAAGATTAGCTTGTTTTAATTTTAGTAGTTAGCAACAATTTTTAGATCAACTCCTTGAGGATTGACAACTCAACTTATCACTTTACTACTTGTTGCAATGGTGTCCACTTGCACTCAGTTTTTGCTTGTATTTTGCATTCAAATTGAGCATATCCCATATTGCACAAGCAAAAGATAGATTTTTAAAATCAACAACTAACAACAGTGAGGCCTTTTTCATTTTGAACTCTTTTACAGTGTTTAACAAAAATTGGAATGTATCATTTTTATGAGCAAGAAAACATACTCATGTATATCTAGAGAAATCATCTACAATAACAAAGTTATATGACTTGCCTCCTAGAATAGCAACAGTTATTGGTCCAAACAAGTCTATATGCAATAGTTCTGGTGACTTGGAAGTTGTTATGACTTTCTTAGATTTAAGTGAACTTCTAACTTGTTTCCCAAATTGAGATGCATCACAAATTTTGTCATTTTCAAATGATATTTTTGGAAGTCCAATAACTAAGTTTTTTCTCAAAAGCTTTGAAATTGTGTGCATACTAGCAAGTCCTAGTCTTCTATGCCACTTTGTCACAACCCAAAACCCGAGCCATGACCGACTCATGGGCTCAATAGGCATAGCCCACCAGGCCCAAGCAAGCCTCTCTATGTAAACCCGTCAGTAGTCCTTCATCACTTCTTTTTCTTTAGGATCTAAGACTCGTGATTTCTAATAACAATCTCTTCAAATTTAAATCATGAAAATCAAGTACATACAAAGTTCACAACAAATCTCACAGTTTACATTAAACCATTACATATAAATACAACTGACCCTTGACAACCAGTGGAGTGACTCTGGGGGTGGGCGCTATCATTGAGAGTCGTAGTGAACCTACTGAAAGATGAATAGGAGGGAGCACCTTGACCTAGGATCCAACTACCTTCGATCTAGAAAACTAAAACATGAAGTTGAAAAGAATGAGTATAAACTCAGTGAGTGAACATAGGAAGGGAACAAGCAAACGATACGGAAGATTTTTTAGAAAACACGATGCACTTGTATTGAAACCATGCAATTTGTATATCATAAACAAAACTCGGTGCCATGCTGTTTTTCAACTCATTTTGAAAACATTTAAGAACATCAACTTTCAATATATAATTCAATCACATTACATTTCTCAAAAATCTCTACTTTACAAGATAGGTGCACATGCGTGTAAAAATTCACGTATACATTATGTATATATAAATATATAGATTGTCACGACCTAAATTTCGAGCCATGACTGGCGTAAGGATCCGATAGACGTAATCCACTAAACCCAAGCAAGCCTATTATTTATCTTACTTATAATTTCATCTAATATCACTAAGTCATATTTCATAACTTTGAATCAAAATAGTGATATACATTGCCAACTCGTACTGGCATTACTCCTTAAAAAATTTACATACAATGTCTACAATATGTATTCTAATAATTTACATTAAGTTCGTTTATACAAAACAAAATAACACTTGACTTCCAACGGAATGACTCGAATGAATATACAACTACCGAATGTTGAGACGCCTACCAAAAGATGGACACCGGTCTACAAGGACACCTTATCCTAGTTACTAGCTGCCTCGTGATCTGAAAACATGAATTTGAAAATGGTGAGTATAAACCCAGTGAGTGAACAAGGAAGAGAACAAGCAACAACAACAAGGGAGAATTTAAAATCATGATGCACTTGTTTCAAAACAATGCAATTTAGTTCCATTCATATTAAAAACCCCTCATTTTAAACTTAACTCATTTTGTCCTAAATGTTGGAAGTTCATGCTCAGGTATGGTAGCAAAGAAGTGAAAAATAGAGCAACAATTGGACAAGATAGGAGACAAAACAGAAAGATTTTTGCTGCAGCAAGAATGAATTTCGTTGCAGCGAAATTGTTACCTAGAAACAGAAAGTTTTTCGCTGCAGCGAGAACCAGTTCTGGTGAAAGGTCCTCAAACCTGAGAGTTTCTCGCTGCAGCGAGCATGACTTTCACTGCAGCGAAAATAGAGCAACAAGAGAAACATTTTCCCTCACTCAACAAAAAGCCATCCTGCTAAACTAAGAAAATCAACATAAAACTCATGAAAATTCTCAAAGTACAATGTGTTAAATTTCACATATATGTCAACCATATATCACATTCATGAGTTTTCATTTCATAAATCTAGATATGCATAATTACATAGACAAACATAAATATCATCATAATCACTTCCGGCTCATGTACATCCCCCCACATCGTGCACATAGCCGGCACCATCATGTGCATCCCCCCACATCGTGCACAATCAGTGCTATCGTGTACATCCCCCCACATCGTGCACAC